>NW_018234291.1:0-49076 GCF_001263595.1 Phalaenopsis equestris
TAATTAAAAATATATTTTAAAAATGAAATATTTTCGCAATAATGAATTTTATTTTTATTAAATGTCCCTGGTCACAAGGAACTAAGAGAACCAATTTTCATAATTTTTTTAAGCTTATTTAATTTATTATAATTATTTTTATACAAAAATACAGGGTTTCCTCAAAAATCCATTTTAGTGCTTAGACTAAGTCAAATATATTTGATATTTTTACAGTGAGCAAATGTGATTTTTATAGACAGTGGGGAAGTGATTTTGTCAATTTTTGATAAGTGTATGATTACATGAATTAATATAAGGTATATGCATTTAATTAAGCATGGAAATATACAAGATGATTCAAAACATCACAATATTTTTTCAAGATTTCTCTGACCTTAGGAAACCTACTAAAATTATTCCTATAATTTTCCAAGTGATATTTTGACTTATATAATTAAAATAACCAAAATGGTCACCTTAGCTTGAAAATTAGGGCTAGAAGCATAGATGTGTCCTCTGATCTTGGAAAAACCAAAAGACATGGCCTCTGTCATGAGGAATGAACCCTAAAAAATTCAATCTATGGTGACTAATATTTAGTCATGGAGAACTGAAATACCATAGAGGGTATTTAATTCATTAAAAATCAGGGATAAGAAAATAATTTTTATTTTAAGTTCACATTATTCCCCTTTGTTCATTGAGCAAGTGGGTATTTTTATTTTATTTTTATAATTTTTCTATAGAAAGATATGGATTTTTGAAGTTTAGACATTTAAAATAATTCAAAAAATCCCTATTTTTCTACTTATCCACGCGGCGCCACCTCAACGTACGGCGGCTCCGAACTTACACTCGATGTGCTCTCATTTGACACCGCCATCCACTTCAGCTGCCACGTGGCCCACGGTTCACGTGACATCCGCTCTTCTAGCTTGATCTCCTTCGTTGGTTGGATACACGCGCAATCAGACGGCTCTCCGTTATCCTCCCCAAGTGACATAACCCGTAAGTTGTTCACACTAAAACCTTAAGATCTTCTTCTAAACTCAACTAAATTGCATGGGGTTTGTTCATCTACTCAAGACAGACACATCTATACGGTTAATCAAGTATGAAATCAAGCTATTTCAAATGGTGAATCAAAATATGCTTGAGCTAGGGTTGGAGCTCATTACCTTTGTCTTAGAGGGGAGGCCTCAATTAGATGGTTGTGGCAGTTTTGATTGGACCCAACGAACCTCCGGATGAAGTCTAAAGCCTTGTTGAATTGTCTAAGTATGTTTTCGATCAAGGTTGATTTCAGGTGTTGCTCTAGAGCTACCTTAGAGGCTATTACAGAGGGGGTTTGAAGGGGAATCAACTCCTCTTGCTCTACGGATGGTGTGCGCACAATTAGTTAAAGTTTGGTGGACTGTGGAGAGATGTCCTAGTTTGAGCTGAAAGTTTAAGCTCAAAATTGGGCTTTCACAGTTGGGATCAATGGTCGAAAGTGGTGACAATGAGCTTAAGAGTTCTTAAAGAGTGTCTGAAAGCAATTGGACAGAGTTTCCCCAAAAAATTTTTCACTCTCCTCTATTTGGCCATGGAGGGGCTAATTAAATAGAGGAGAATAAGGGGGAGCTCAGGGCTAATTAATGGGTGTAAAATTGTTCTTAGGTGGAGAGCTAAGGAGCTCAAAAGAGCCATTGGGATGAGCTGGCCTCTTGGGTTGAAATTGGGTTTGAATTTGATCTTTGGGATCTCATTTTTGGTGTTTTCTGGCCACTAGGCTGGCTGACAGGGCCATGGGTGGTAGCCAGAAGGTAAGGTGAGCCAGGGGGAGGCTTAATTATATTTTACTCCCAATGGTAAGTGATGATGGAAGAGATTTTTGGTTAATTCCCAAAAATGGGATAAGATCCCTTAATTTAGGGACATATTGGTCCATAGCTTACTTAGTTGGTTTGATAAGGTTTAGCCTTGTCAATAAGGTGTGCTTAATGGCTGTGGAGACCTTAATTTTGTGACTTTAGGATGGCTAAGTTAATTTTAGTGCATGGGTCCAATTTGGGAGTTGGGTATAGGTTTTTCTAGCCATGACTTTGAGCTCAATTCATTGATCAACATTTTGTAGATGATTGTAATGAAGATTTTTGGTGATGTATTGAAGTAATTTTAAGGTCAATTGAAAACTCTATTTGAAGGATTTTGGGATTTTGGTCCATTTGGATATATTGGACTAGACTTGTGTCTAGGTTGGGCTAAGATTGGGCTAAGTCCAAATTTATGATTGAAAATATTCTATAGGAATTTCATGAAGATTTTTCAACATAAATTGGGAGCGAAATTTTGGGTTAGGGCTTTCAATTTGTTGGAATTTGGAGACAGCCAATTTGGGGACTTTTGGACTTGGGTTAAAATTAATTGAAATTGAGGGTTCACTAAGGCCAATTAAAAGTTCCATTTGGTGTGTAGGAGTGTTATGAAGATCTTACGATCCAAATTGGGGCAAATTGAGAAGGTTATGGGGATCAATTTGGTGAGATTATGTCATAGGGTAAAATTGGGGCTTTTGATTTGGATCAAAATTGAGCTCAAAGCATGGGCCAATTAGGTTTGGATTTGGTTTGGATTTTTCATATGAAAGGTGAATTTGAGTTTAGAATTGAAATTGAGAGAAATTGGGTCTAAATCGATGGACATTTGGGATGAATTTTGGGAAATTGATCCTTTAAAGGCAATTTGGGGGCTTTGGTCAAAATGGTTAAATTAGCCAAATTGTGTCAAATTGGAGGTCCAAATTGGTTTTGGAGACACTTAAGATGATTTTTAAGGTTTTGGGAAAGTTTGGGGTGCCAAGGGTATTTTTGTAATTTTGGCAAATTTGGGGTTATTTTGGTAATTTTGGAAATTATGGGTGGTTTTGGGCAATTTGGGTATTTTGAAATGGTTTGAAGTGATTTTTGAACACATTTGGGTATTTTGGGTGAAATTGGGATTTTTGGCCAAATTTGGGATTTGGTGGTGTTTAGGTAATTAGGTAAATCTTTGAACCAAAATTACCTAAACACCACCAAATCCCAAATTTAGGTAATTTCACCTTGGGCTATGGACCATTTTTAGCCAAAATTTTTGAACCTTTGGCTAGGGTTAAAATGCCAAATGGCAAATTGGAAACTTTGGCTTGAGCTATGGACCAATGAAATCCCCATTTGGGTCCTCTATGTACTGGTATTAGCTAAACCCTAGCCAAAGGTTAGTGGGTCTAGGGGACTATTTACATGAGTCTCCCAAAAGATCAAGGGATCAAAGTCAACAGATTATGGTATAGGTGATAGTGAGTGTAGTGAGTGAACTAGCTCCAGACCAACACCCAGGGTCAACCCTAAGGTCAAACAGTCCTATGGGGCCTCCCTCCTCTTGAGATCCTCCATACTGACCCCACCTACTAAGTGCTAGAGGTTAGGACCATAATGTGGAACTTCAAGTTGAGCAAGAGAGAGTTTAGAATTTCAATTTCTAAATGTGAGGGTTCAGTTTTCTAAGAATAGTCAACAGGAAAGTCCTATGACTAGACTTTAGGCTACTAAAGAGGGAAAACTAAACCTCAACCAAAAGTGAGGTCACCATCGTCGAAGAAGAGTTGAGTTTACTTCTGAGCTGATTAATTTTGTATATAGTCTACCACCTGCTATTGATTGCTTCTATTCTTAGTATACACCATCTGAAGCACAGTTGGACTAGATCATTGCATATTTGACCGATGGATGTGGAGCATGGAAGATTTGAAATGATCATAAGATAAATTTTTCTTCTTCCATGCTCAATGTCACCTCAAAGTCCTGACACTATTTTATTTCAGCTCTCCTCCTTCCTTCAAATCATTTAAGTAAAGTGACAAGAGAAAGAGCTATATTAACTTACTGCATTTAGGAAATGAAACCTATTGATGTTGGCTCTCTTATATGTGAGGCTGTTAGCTCTTATGCCCAAGCTCGTACTACTTTAGGTCTAGGCTTTCCTTCTTTGATTTTTATTATTTGCAAAGACTCTTGAGTGAAGTTTGATCCTTAGGAGGAGTCGTTAAAGCCACTTAAGCCAATTGGGAAAGCTAATGTAGTTGTTTATTTATGACCTAGAGGTAGAGCCCCTAATGCAACTTCTGCTACTACTTTTAGACCTTCTACTTCTAGACCTTCTACTTTCACTGCTATCGAGCCACCATCTAGTTTATGAAAAGTTTTGAGTGAGAGATACTTGGAGTACCAAAATGATATGTTTATATGGAAGATAAATTTGATCATATGGTAGATTATGTTCAGATGAAGAGTGATTATGATGCAGAATATGATAAGGCATTAGTGAAATTTATGAAGGAAGATCAATCAATTGAGTTTCTCACATCCCTTCGATTTACTGCTTATGAAAGCCGCAAATCTATGGATGAAGATATACCCTTTGATTTTGATGATGAGGAGGAGGAAGATTAGATTTTATTTACTATTCTATAGTGGTTATGTTTTTCAAATATTTCCCATTATGAACTTTTGATGTATGTTTTATGTGTTTTATATGAATTGGTCAATGTACTTTTATTTTTACTGCTACATTCTCTCTTGTTATATTAGTTTGTTTATGTGTTAGAGTAGTTTTTTTCATTGCAAATTTTCATGATATACATGTTGTGATTTGGATTTTCTACCACTCAACACTTGTTTTTATTAATTTTATTTGTAATGTTCTCTAGCTTAGAAATCTTAAAATTTTCTTCTTTCATCATGCTTATTATGAACTATACTGCTTTAATTAATTAAAAATTTAAGTTTCTAGGAAGGGGAAAAACTTCTTAAAAACATTATTTGTCCTCAATAAACTATACTTTTAAATTATTTTAACATAGGCTATGATATGTGGTGTTAACATTAGAAGACTGTATTTTTGATTCTGTAATGTTATAATAGTCATAAGTAAAATTTTCTAATACCAAGGGGTAGTTCAACATGAAAAGATGTTTGGTATGAAAGTTTATTATTGTGTTTTCTATTATTCAGAGTAGGGAAATTGTATTTTTGAAATGCTAAGAAATCTTAGATATACACTTCAAAAAGAATTGGAGACTCTATGAAAATAATTTTTAAACTAATGTGAAGAAATGTGATGGGTTTTAACTTTAGGAAGAGGATAGTGAAGTTCAAAATTATTAAAGGCTATCTAGATATAATAATCCTCACATAAAAAGAAAAAAAAATGTAAGGTCTAAAAAAAGATCCTGAAAGAAAAAAAAAATCAAAAGTAAAGAAAAGTAAAAAAGAAAAATAAGTGAGGAGAAGCTTGAAAAAATGCCCAATCAAAAATTAGTTTCACTTCAATCAACTTAAAGAAAAAGATTTATTTACATTTCTAAGCTTATTTACAATTTTAAAGTATTATTATCTTCATTAAGAGAGTTCTCATATAAATTCTTTTCTTTTATTTTTCTGCAACTTTTGAGCATGATAAATTACATATATTTTTTAGATGAATAAGAAATCAGAATTCCTAGACTTGAGTATTGAATATCCTTATATTTTGGTTCTAACCTAAGCTATTAAAAATTATGCTTAAGTTATATTATCACATTTTTAGGATAAAAATTATACGAATCTTTTAGTAAAACTCATTATCACATGTTATATATTGTTTTATTTAATAAAAGGGTTACTTAAGGACATGTAACATTGGGGGAATTGATCCACCTTAAAATTACCTATTTTTTATGCACTTTACAGATTATTTTTGAGGATATTATGCTTTAATGAAAGATATTTTGTGTATTTTTTATTACAAGGGCAAGAGAAAGAGTTTAATAGAAAAAAAGAGTAAAAATACATAAAAATGGAGCAAAATGGGCTAAACCAAAGAAAATTGACAAAACCAGCCAAATTGGCGCTTAAGTGCCACATGAAGATTGCAGCCGACATCTAGGCGTGACAGTTTTGGCGCCTAGGCACTGATACCCTAAAATATATAACATTTATGTACACATTTTTATGTGTATATCTGAAGATATTGTACTTTAATGGAAGGCATTTGAGTTTTGTTCTTTTAGGTATAATCAAATGGATGAAAAAATGGTAAAAGGAGTGAAAAATATCAAATTTGGAGCAAAAATGAAGAAGGTGTGCAAAAGTACTATGACACCTAGGCAACCAGAACTGGCACTTAAGTGCGAGGAGATCCAGGAAGGCCATGCCTAAACTCCACATACCCTGCACTTAAGCACCAGAGGTAGTTACTTGATGATTCAATAAATTTGCATGAATTTTTGAAGGGTTGTTTGAAGCAACTCTTGGTGAAAATGTGGGATATGATTAATGGACACCAAAATACATTCAATTGGCTTTTGAAAGGAGGTAACACTTGGAAGATTCATTGAATGTGGATACATTTTGAAGAGAAACCAAAGAAGTATTTAGAAAATTATAAAAGAAGACTTCAATTAGATTGAAGAGAGCCATACGTCGCCACCCCCCTCTAGCCACCATCGAAGCCTCTCTCTTAGATTAATTAGGATACTTCATTTAGAGAAAAAAAGCAGAGGATTTTTAGTGTGTGAGTAGAGAGAAGAGAAGATATTCAAAGGAACTTCAAGAGTTTGTTGGAGAAGATTTGAGATAAGTTTTTATGTTTCTGACTACATTTGGTTGTAATTTATACTTCTTATTTCTTTACATGATTTCTACTTTTAAACATAAGTGTGGTTTTGTTTTCTCCATGAATTCTAAGTATTTATCTTTATCTTTTTCCTTAAAAGTATAAATGATTAAGTGTTGGATGGAAGTTGTGTGAAGTATTAATCTTTATTATTGGAATAAGTTGTGATGATATAAAATCTTTTACATCATTTACTTCTTGATTTGTCTAATTAAGATGTTAATATCTGTTGTGAGAACATGTAAGATCTGTGATGGTATTGTCTCAGTCAACTAATGGTAAGAATCACATGAGAATGTATGGATGAGAATGTAATTCATATGATTGAGTTCAAATAAATAGGAAAATAAACTTTGAAGGGTGTAGAGTTAAAGGAATTTAGAGTGACAGGCTAAAACTTCAAATTCGATTTATAATTTTAGGTTTTGATAGAAGATGTTAGCCCCTAAGTGGAGGGAGAAGAGAGAACTCTAGAGTGAGAGATAACTATTCAAAATTTAAATTAGCCATTGTTCTTTATAACATCTCTAATAAGAGTAAAAAATACTATTGCTCCTACTTGGCATAACACATTTTAAATAATTCCATAAAAAAATTTCTATACTTATTACTCATTCATGATAAGGAAAAATTATTTTATTTATATTACATTCATCTTACAAATATCTAGTTAAATTTAGTTAGTTGTTTACTTTATTTTTATTTATAAAAAATTACCAAAAAAGTATCAAACTTTTATTCCTATTATAGCATTTTTAGTTTGAGTAAGAATATTTTGCAAAGTAGAATTTGTTATCTAATTTCCTCTGACTTATTTAAAGATTGAAATTCTCCCAATGGGTTTGATATTTGAGGCTTAATGAAAAAGTCATATTTTACTTGATAACGATATGTATATTTGCGTAGTATCCCATATTTAAACATAACAACTGCACTCTTATTTGCTTCAAAGTGTTATTTTTGGCACTGTTGCAAATTAAGCAATATAAGTAAGGAAAATTAAGAATATAATCACATACATTGTACTACTATCATGTAAAATTGGGATCATTTTTTTGGCGTCGTTGCTAGAAAGTAAAGTAAAAAAAAAGAAATTTTCTTCTAGAAAGAAAATTTCTATTTTTAGAAAGTCTTATTTAAACTTTTAGATTTATTATAGGAATATTGTAGTGTTGTTTTATATAAATTCTTGTTTCTTTGATTTTATTTTATGTTGTTTTGTAGCAATGTATGTGTAGTTAAGGTTCTAAAGGACTAGTGCCCTATAATTCTGAATTAGAAAGAACTATTCTAAAAAAATAAAAAATATAGAAAAAGACCAAAAATTTCAAGAAATGGCAAACCAAAAAAATCACAATGTTGAAATTAATTAAGAATTTAGACCTTTAAGAGATTATGTGAACCTTATAGTAGATGAAATTTATTGTAGTATTCAAAAACTTGTTGTAGTGGCTAATTCATTTAAACATAAACCTACTATTATCCAAATGGTATCAAATAATCAGTTTGGGGGA
This sequence comes from Phalaenopsis equestris, assembly GCF_001263595.1. Taxonomy (NCBI): domain Eukaryota; kingdom Viridiplantae; phylum Streptophyta; class Magnoliopsida; order Asparagales; family Orchidaceae; genus Phalaenopsis; species Phalaenopsis equestris. The sequence continues at coordinate 8,172 of NW_018234291.1, forward strand.
GCACCAACTGAAGATTCAAATTTACATCTTGTTAATTTTCTTGAATTGTGTGCTACATTTAAATATGATGGTGTTTCAGATGATGCTATAAGACTTAGACTTTTTCTTTTCTCACTGAGGGATATGGCTAAGATGTGGTTAAATTTGTTAGCACCTGGATCTATCAGAACTTAGGTGATTTAGCGCAGAAGTTTCTTGCTAAATATTTTCTACCATAAAAAGCTACAAAGTTTGTAAATGATATTGCATCTTTTTGTTAGTTTGAAAGGGAATCTATTTATGAAGCATGAGAATGATTTAAAGAATTACTGAGAAAGTGTCCACACCATGTTATACCAAATTGGTTAATAATTTAAACCTTTTAAACCTTTTACAATGGATTAACAATGGATTAGGTGGATCTCTTAGATCTATTATCGATGTTGTGTTGATGTTCATTAATGTCAAAACCATTTCATGACGCTTATGATTTAATTGAAGAGATAACTAATAGTAATTTTCAATGGCCTTCTGAGAGGATAAATCCCAAGAAAGTAGCCAACATTCATGAATCTGATGCATTTACCATGTTAGCAATCAATGTACCAAATCAAGTTGCTATAATTTCAAAAAAGTTAGACAATTTTGGAATGATATTTTCTCAACCAATTTCAATGATTGAAGATAATTCAATAGGCCAAATGGTAGATTCTCGAGCATCATTAGAAAATTTAAAAGCCATAAAAAACAAACCAAATAACCCATATTCAAACTATTATAACCCAGGTTGGAAGAACCATCCTAACTTTAACTGGAATAATACTTCAGGTGATAATAATCAACAATAATAATAATACTTCAGGTGATAATAATCAACAATGGGGGAACAACCAAGTAATTCCGTTGGGAAACTGGAACAACCAAGGTATTAATAATTATAGACCTACTTATCCTCTAGATTTTAATAGTAATTCACAATTCAAGGAGAAAAAGTTGTCTATAGAAAAGTGGTGTTACAAATGGGAAATCAATTACAAAATCAAGGAGCTACAATTAGAAATATTGAGAATCAATTGGAACAAATAACAAATTCATTACATAATAGATCCCAAGAAACACTTCCTAGTAATATAGAAGTAAATCCAAATGACCAGAATAATGATTAAGTAAAAGTAGTTCAACTTAGAAGCATAAGAGAATTAGAAGGTAGAGTCCAAGAAGAGATTGATGTAGAGAGAGAATAAATTAAAGAGCCTAAAGAGGATGCTCTGAAAGGTTTAGAGAGACCTATTCCTCCACCTAAAATTGACTTGAAAAAACTACCACCTCCATTTCCTCAAAGACTTCATCCACAAAAGTTGGAATTTCAAAATTTTTGGAAATCTTTAAAAAGCTTACGATTAATATTCCATTTGCTGAAACCTTATAATAAATGCCAAGCTACATGAAGTTTATGAAGGATATTCTTAATAAAAAAAAGGAAGTTCTAAGATAATGAGGCTGTTGCACTTAGTGAGGAGTACAGTGCTATAATTCAGAAAAAGCTTCTTGAAAAGCTTAAAGAACTTGGTAGCTTCACAATTCCATGTACAATAGAAGACAGATTTTATGGGAAAAGTTTATGTGATTTAGGTGAAAGCATTAACCTTATGTCATTATCAAAATTTAAAAGATTGAGATTAGGAGAAATATCCCCTACTACTGTAACTCTGCAGTTAACAGATCTTTCAATAACATATACTAAGGGAGTTATAGAAGATGTTTTAGTGAAAGTAGATTGATTTATCTTTCCTGTTGATTTCATTGTGCTAGATATGAAGGAAAGTAAGGAGATACCTATCATTTTAGGGAGATCTTTCCTAGCTATAGGAAGAGCAATGATAGATGTACAGAAATGGGAATTAACTATGTGCATCAATGATCAAATAGTTACTTTTAACATTTCAAAATCAACAAAGTATCCTATAAAAGGTAAAGAATATGAATGTTACAGAATGGATGGGATAATATATCTAAGTGAATGTTATTTCAAAACAACTTTTGAAGAGAAATCTGAAGTGAAAGAGTTGGAACACGAGCAAAAAGAGGAATTAGAGCAATTTGAAGATTTTTATAAGGAAGATTCAAATTATGTTCAAGAGAGTTTTGAAGTTTTGGACATGACAAAAAAAGATAAATCTTTTTGTCCATCTATTGAAAAATTTCTTGAACTTGAGTTGAAGTTACTTCATGAACATTTAAAATATGTCTTTTTAGGTGATTCCTCAACATTACTGGTTAAAATTTTCTCAAATTTAACTACAGAAGAAGATTAGAGTTTAATGGAAACTTTGAAGCATTATTAAAAAGCCTTTAGAAGGACAATTGCTGATATTAAAAGAATTCATATGAAAGAGAACTGTAAACCCTAAGCTAATCCTCAAAGGAGATTGAATCCTGTTGTGAAAGAATTTGTTAAGAAATAAATTTTAAAGTGGTTAGATGTTGGAATTATCTACCTTTTTTCAGATACTACATAGGTTAGTCCAATTCACCGTGTTCCTAAGAAAGGAGTGACTGTGACTATGAATGAGCATAATGAGTTAATACCGACAAGCAAGTCACAGGGTGGAGAATATGCATTGATTATAGAAAATTAAATCTCGCCATTATAAAATATCATATTACACTACCCTTTCTAGATCAAAAGTTGGATAGACTAGCGGGGCATAAATACTTTTTTTTTCTGGATAGATAAACTGGTTATCACCAAATAGCTCCTGAGAATCAAGAGAAAACAACTTTTACCAGCCCTTATGTTACATTTGCTTTTAAAAGAACTCCCTCTATTTTATGTAATGCCCGTGCTACATTCAAAGATGTACGATGGCTATTTTCTGTGATTTAATTGAAAAAAGAATTGAAGTTCTTATGGATGAATTTTCAATGTTTGGAACTTCATTTGAATCACAAAGTATCCTATAAAAGGTAAAGAATATGAATGTTACAGAATGGATGGGATAATATATCTAAGTGAATGTTATTTCAAAACAACTTTTGAAGAGAAATCTGAAGTGAAAGAGTTGGAACACGAGCAAAAAGAGGAATTAGAGCAATTTGAAGATTTTTATAAGGAAGATTCAAATTATGTTCAAGAGAGTTTTGAAGTTTTGGACATGACAAAAAAAGATAAATCTTTTTGTCCATCTATTGAAAAATTTCTTGAACTTGAGTTGAAGTTACTTCATGAACATTTAAAATATGTCTTTTTAGGTGATTCCTCAACATTACTGGTTAAAATTTTCTCAAATTTAACTACAGAAGAAGATTAGAGTTTAATGGAAACTTTGAAGCATTATTAAAAAGCCTTTAGAAGGACAATTGCTGATATTAAAAGAATTCATATGAAAGAGAACTGTAAACCCTAAGCTAATCCTCAAAGGAGATTGAATCCTGTTGTGAAAGAATTTGTTAAGAAATAAATTTTAAAGTGGTTAGATGTTGGAATTATCTACCTTTTTTCAGATACTACATAGGTTAGTCCAATTCACCGTGTTCCTAAGAAAGGAGTGACTGTGACTATGAATGAGCATAATGAGTTAATACCGACAAGCAAGTCACAGGGTGGAGAATATGCATTGATTATAGAAAATTAAATCTCGCCATTATAAAATATCATATTACACTACCCTTTCTAGATCAAAAGTTGGATAGACTAGCGGGGCATAAATACTTTTTTTTTCTGGATAGATAAACTGGTTATCACCAAATAGCTCCTGAGAATCAAGAGAAAACAACTTTTACCAGCCCTTATGTTACATTTGCTTTTAAAAGAACTCCCTCTATTTTATGTAATGCCCGTGCTACATTCAAAGATGTACGATGGCTATTTTCTGTGATTTAATTGAAAAAAGAATTGAAGTTCTTATGGATGAATTTTCAATGTTTGGAACTTCATTTGAATCATGTTTAGAAAATTTATCAAAAGTTCTTAAGCATTGTGAAGAAACAATTTTAGTCTTTAAATGGGAAAAATAACAATTTATGGTAGTAGGAGGAATTGTTTTAGAACATCATATATCAAAAAATGGTATGAAAGTAGATCCTGCAAAAATTTAAGTGTTCGCTAATTTACCTCACCTAACAAATGTGCGGGAAATTAGGAGTTTTTTAGGACATGATGGATTCTAGAGGCGATATAATAAAGATTTCTAAAAAATTGCTAAGCCTATATGACATTTGCTTTAAAAAGATGTAATTTTAATTTTAATAAGGAGTGTCTAAAAATATTTGAGCTATTAAAAGAAAAATTAATCATTTCACAAATTATTGTTTCACCAGATTGGGAAAAACCTTTTGAATTAATGTATGATGCAAGTGATTATGGTATTGGATGAGCCCATTTTATGTGCTCAAAGTTTATCCTTATAGAGCTATGGATATCAAAGATCCTAAAATCAAGAAAATATTTAAAGTGAATAGTCACAAGCTGAAGCTCTATTTTTAGGGGGTCAACTTAAATAAATGATCTTATGTTGTTGGGTCAACCAGAGTAAGCACTGGTTATGTCGGGCTAACGACGTTAAACTAAGCGCTTTGTGGGAGGTAACCCATATTTATCAGTGTGTTATTTTAGTATGTTAGATTTAAGAAAATTATGGTAGTATTTTGAATATATAATTATTTAGTGATGATTCTAAGACCTTAATAGATGACTTAGACATGTTATAATGAGTATTTGGATGTTAAGCATACCTGTGCTAAATTAAGCACCGGCACTTAAGCGCCAACATTCGGTGCTTAAGTGTGGTGGTTAACTAATCATGCTAAATTACATTTCTAGAAGAATTAAATGTGGTTTAGTGGATTTTAATGTGGGATAATGGCTTGAGAACGTGTCTAGTAGTTTTAGGCTTAGTCCAAAGCCTATAAATAGTAGGGATTGTAGAGAATTCTCACACCACTTCAATTTTTACCCTAAAGTTTAAGTGAGGAGTGAGAGATCATGTAAAAATGCCTACTTAGAAGTTTGATATGAAGAAGAAAGAGGAAGCCATGAAGAAAAAGATTGTTAGTCAAAGTGCACAAGAGTTATACAATGGTTTCCTCGCCATTAGTATAGAAAGAATAAAAGAGAAGATTGCAAAAATTGAGGCTGAAATGGCTTCAATTGAAGTAAAGGTGAACGAGTCTGATGCACATTTGGATCTTATTGGATGGCAACTTAAGTTGCAATTTAGCTATACAAGTTTTATAGAATAAGCAGACAAGGCTATGTACTTGAAAAATAAATGGATTGAAGAAGAGTCAACCAGAGTTATTCATCACCGTCCATTCTATCAAATCTATATTCCAAATGCCCCAAGAGAGACAAATGAAAGGCCAGATATCATTCCACCAGAAGGAGAATGGAATTAAGTTCTAAGTTTAGTGTTTGTTTGTGTTAGGTGTTGTGATGTTTGTATTAAGTTTATTTTATTCAATGTTAATTTTGCTTAGTATTTGAAATATGTGTTTAGGAATTATGTCATCCAAGGCTCTTTGGATTGAGAATTTATGCATCATAAGTGTTTGTATTTGTTTTTGAATTAATATAAGTGTTTGTTTGTGTGTAAAATTTTGTGTTGAATTGAATTAGGGAAAATTGGTGAATTTTGAGAGAGAGGATAGTTAAAAGGGTAAGAAATTAGTTATTAAGATTTATAAGACCATTTAGGGGTAGTTCACTTAGGCTATAAGTGCTTATCACTTAAAAGCTAAAAATATCAAAATTTGTGCACTAGCGGCTAAGTGCCAAAACCCCGTGCTTAAGCACTGAACAACACGAGAGGTAGGTGCCTAAGCATCGAACCGGTCATGCTTAAGCACTGGTTCACTTAAACTTGTTTGTGAAGGGTTAAAGTGGAAAATTAAGCTGAAAAATGCCATTTTTGACCTTTGATGTCATCTTCTACCCTTTGAGTTCACGAGTGTGGATCTAAGGCTTCTTTTAGAGTGAAGATTTCATTTGGGAATCAAGCCAAATTTGCTAGATTTCATCTTCTTGAGGTTAGAGCTTGATTTCTATGTAAAATTTTTTATTTTCACCATGTATTTTGAGCACATTGGGAATTTGACCGAAAATCACTATTCTTGGTGAAAATTTGCAAAAAACCTATGGATAATACATTGAAATGGTAGTTTAAGCTTTTAGAAGTTAAGTTTAGTGATTTAGTCTTGAAATTATGATTTATTGTAAATTTTATGTGATTTTTAGAAATTTCCCCAAGAATGAAGAGGAGAAAATAGAAGTCTCACTTCAACTCAAGTAAGTTCGTTACTTTCAAAGCTCAGGACAAATATACTGAAGCACTGCATTCAAGAAAATGAATTCTTGAGCAATGTTTCAAAAATACAGGTGGAACAGTGGAAGATTTATTTGTTCACTGACAAATGGAACGAATTTACTATTTTTTAGCTGTAGCTATAATTTCTGTAGTTCGGGACTTCTATGTGAATCTCCCTAAAGCTGAAGAAGATCACGTTATGGTCCGAGAAAAATCAGTGTCTTTCTCCCTTGAGGTAATAAATTTGTTTTACCTACTGCCTCCTAGCGTATTGCATTTTTATTCAAATTATAATCCGACTGAGGAGGAGTTAGATGAGATCATATTATCATTGACTACGGGAAGAGCACTATGGAAGATAACAAATAAAAGAAGAGTTGATTTCCTTGTGTCAAAGCTAGATGCCACATCAAAGGAGTGACACTACTTTATTTCAGCTCGTTTGCTCCCAACCAATTACCTTAGTAAAGTTATGAGAGATAGAGCAACTTTAAACTATTACATTCAGTAGTTCAAGCTGATCAATATTGGATCTCTGATCTATCAGACTATCATCAGTTCTACTATAGCTGCCACTACTGCAGGTTTGGGATTTAGATCCTTAATCTTTTTTCTATGTGAGTAGGCTGGTGTTAGATTTGATAGTTGAGAGAAGATATTGTAACCTCTAAAGCCTATCACGACCATTAATGTGAAGTCTTATTTACAACATTTGATATTTGGATGGAGAGGCATATTTTCTGCAAGTTCAAGGGCTTCGAATTCTTATGATCTACCTCATGTGCATCCACGTCACAAGGTCAGGCTTCTAGTTCTAATTCGCAGGCTCAACTAGTACAAAATATGTTAGATAACATCAATTATGCTACAAATAAGGTATTAAATTTGGAGAACTTTTTAGATCATATGAATGGTTATATAAGAAGACACAGTGATCATGAAGAAAAATTTCATTCATCTTTGAACAACCTTATTAGGGGTTGCCAAAGTGTAGTTTTTCCTTCATATCCACAAAATCCTTCTTATGAACCTACTACTTTTTGGAATAGTTATAGTGATGATGAGGAGGAGAAGGAAGATTAATTTGAATAGTTTAATTTTTATTATGAAATTTTTATGGTATAGTTGTATTGAATTTTTACTTTGTTTTGTGTTGTACTTATTTAAACTGCTATTGTTCGTGTTTTATTTTGTTAGATACCGTTGTGATTTATTTGTGTTACTGTCAATAGTTATGTTTTATTTTTGTTGTAGTAATTGTGTTAATTGTGTTATTTAGTGTATTTTGTTAGTTTGTGTTGAACTTAATCCTGAGCATTAGGAAGGTTTAGAATATTACTAACTTTCACTTAAGAACTTCATGTTTAAATTTTTCAATTTACAATTTACTACCAGGTATTTTTCAATTTACTATCATGTATTTTCTTTATGTTGTAGTTGTGAATTTCTGTTAGTGCATTTTTTTGTCTTTTATGTTATCCTCCACTGCATAAAAGTTTAATGAATCTTAATATGTTAAGGTAAGTTAAAATTTGTTAATTAATTTTTACTCATGTTCTTAATTTTTGTACTTGTATATTTAGGATGTAAAAATTCTTGTAAGCATGTTATTTTTAGTTTTCATTCATGTCTCTATATAAATTTGATGCCAAAATGTTTTATCTTATTAAATATTTAAGTTTGGTGGGATGAAAAACAATTTCTAAAACTTGAATTTTATTTGTTCTCAAATGTGCTACAAATAAATTTGATTTTGATATGGAAAAAAATAATTATGTATATGAAGTTATATTAGGGAAGCAAAATTTTGAACATAGAAATGAGTAAGAATATTTTTTTGAAACTTATAATAATGAAGAAAAACTTAAAGTTAAAAATTTTGTGTAGAAGTGTAGAAATGATAAATATTGAAATGATAAATATTGTGTAACTATCTTTAGTAGAAGAAATTGTATTTTTTTTTAAGAATATAGAAGAGTTAGACTTTTATTTTCAATACTTAAATTTCTTTTATTAAAAATAATTTTCAAAGCTAATTTTATATTTTTAAGTAAAGGATATATATCAAAATTTGCTTTATGAAAGGAGGAGTGGAATTTTGAATCATTAAAGGCCAATCCAGATATAGTAATCCTCACCTGAAAAAGAAAAAAAAAAAAAAAAAAAATAAAAAGGAAGTTGAAAAGGGAAGGAGAAGCTTGAGGATTAGTGCCTAATCAAAAATTGGTTCCACATCTGATCTTTTCAAAAGTGTAAGACTTAAGAAACTCTTAATCCTAAGGATATAATATAAAAAGAATAATTATTCTTAATAAAAAAATTTTAAGTGGAGAAGATAGAATGTATAAACTCTATATTTGGAGAATTTACATGTATTTTTGTACTAGGTAGGAACTCATATATTCAGACTTCTTTTGCATTAAAGATTTCTAAACTCTAAGTTGGTCTCATGTACTAAAGTTTTTTCTAAATTGGACTACTATATTTCTAGATCAAAATTTTAGAATATCCTAAAAAAACTCATTTACATAATCTACTTATTTTGGTTTTGAAAGATTGGAGTGTCACTTGAGGACAAGTAACATTTTAAGTTTGGGGGATTTTGATACACCTAAAATATATATAATTTATGTACATATTTTTATACCTATTTTTCAGGATATTGCATTTTAATGGAAGGTATTTGTGTGTTTTTCTTTTGGATACAATCAAATGGATGAAAAATGGTGAAATTAGTGACAAAGGATCAAATTTTGAGCAAAACAGAAGAAGGTGTGCAAAACTAGTGTGGTGCCTAAGCGCCTAGAACTAGTGCTTAAGCATCAGAAAATCTAAGAAGACTGTGCCTAAGTGCCACATACATCATGCTTAAGCACCATAGATAGTTACTTGATGATTCAATGAATTTAATTGAATTTTTGAAGGGGTGTTTGAAACAACTCTTGGTGAAAACGTGGGATATGGTTAATGGCCAAAAAAAATACATTTGATTGACTTTTGAAAGGAGGCAACTCTTGGAAGATTCAATAAATGTGGACACTTTTTGAAAAGACACCAAAGCACCTTTTGGAAAATTATAAAAGAAAACTTGGATTGGATTGAAGAGAGCCCTATGCCACCGCCCCCTTCTAGCCACCGCCGATGCCTCTCTCTTAGATTAAATAAGATACATTTTTTAGAGAGAAGAGGAAAGTTCCTTTAAATTTTATTTTCTAGATGAATATACTGGTTATCAACAAATACAAATAGCTCATGAGGATCAAGAGAAACAACTTTTACCAATCCTTATGGTACATTTGCTTCTTGAAGAATGCCCTTTGGTTTATGTAATGCACCTGCTACATTTCAAAGATGCATGATGACTATTTTTTATATTTACTTGAGAAAGGAATTGAAGTTTTTATGGATGATTTTTTAGTGTTTGGAATTTATTTTGAATAATGTTTAGAACATCTATCAAAAGTTCTTAAGCACTGTGAAGAAACAAATGTAGTTCATAATTGGGAAAAATGTTAATTTATGGTAGCAAGAGAAATAGTTTTGGGACATCAAATTTCAGAAAATGGTATGGAAGTAGACGCTGCAAAAATTCAAGTGATTGCTAATTTACCTCACCCAACCTAATTTACCTCACAATTTACCTCACCCAACAAGTGTGAAGGAAATTAGGAGTTTTTTTAAACATATTGGATTCTACAGACGTTATATTAAAGACTTTTCAAAAATTGTTAATCCTCTATGCCATTTACTTAAAAAAGATGTAATTTTAAATTTTGATAAAGAGTGCCTAAAAGCTTTTGAATTATTAAAAAAAATTAGTCACTGCACCAATTATTATTTCACCAGATTTGGAAAAACCTTTTGAATTAATGTGTGATGCTAGTGATTATGCTATTGGAGCTGTTTTAGGATAAAAGCATGATCAGATTTTTAAAGTTATCTACTATGCTAGTTGAACTCTTAATGAAGCTCAAATTAATTATACCACAACTAAGAAAGATTTATTAACAATAGTATATGCTTTTGATAAATTTAGATCATACTTAATTGGAACTAAATGTATAGTGCATGCAAATCATTCTGCTATTAAGTATTTAATGACAAAGAAGGATACGAAACTAAGATTGATAAGATGGGTTCTTCTTTTGCAAGAATTTGACTTTGAAAGAGTAGATAGGAAGGGAGATGAGAATCAAATTATTGATCATTTGTCTAGGCTTGAATTAGAAAAGTCACTCTGTTTTGAAAAAGAATTAATGAACATTTTCTAGTTTAAGAATTGTTCAATGTTAGTGAGTGGCTGTTCCACGGTATGTTGACATTGTGAACTTCATTGTTAGTGATATTATACCCTATGGAATGACATCCCAACATAAGAATAAATTTACATCTGAAGCTAATACTTATTTTTGGGAAGACCCATTTTTATATAAACAAGAAAAAGTTCTTATTATTTGAATATGTGTGCCTTTAGAAGAAACTTATGAAATTATCCAAAAATGTCATAATTTTGATTTTGGGGGACATTTCGGTGTTCATAAAACAACATACAAAATTTTATAATTTGAATTTTATTGGCCTACATACATTTCAATGTCAACAAGTAGGCAATATTTTTAGGAGAAATGAGATGCTCCTCAATTATGTTTTAGAATTTGAGATATTTGATGTTTGGGGATTAGATTTCATGGGATCATTTATACCATCTTTTAGAAATTTTTATATATTGTTAACAGTAGACTATGTATCTAAATGGATAGAAGCTGTTACTTTAAATTTATGTGATGCTCAAAGTGTTGCAAAGTTTTTAATAATGAACATATTTTGTAGATTTGGGCATATTTTGTAGATTTGGATTTTGTAGATTTGGGATGCTGAGAGTGATCATAACTGACAGGGGAAGTGATTTCAGAAACTCAATGATGGAATATCATATAAACCATAAAATTGCTACTGCTTATCATCTTTAGACAAGTGGTTTGGTTGAATTATCTAATCGTGAAATTAAAAGAATTTTAGAAAATATGTAAATCTAACTAAAATGGATTGGTCAACTAAACTTAGCTACGTTTTATGGGCTTATAGGACTGCATACAGAACTCCTATAGGAATGTCCCCATATAGGCTAATATTTGGGAAAGTCTGTAAATTACCAGTTGTTTATCAGATGAACTTGAACATAAAGCATATTGGGCGATTAAGGAATTTAATTACATTTTTAAAGATGCTAGTGAAAAAAAGATTATTGCAATTAAATGAGCTTGAAGAGATAAGGAATGAATCTTATGAAAGTGCTAAGATTAACAAAGAAAAGATGAAGATGTGGAATGACCGGAAGATTCTTACTAAAAATTTTCAACCAGGGAAATAAGTTTTGCTTTATAATGCAAGGATAAGATTATTTCCAAGCAAACATAAGCCTAAGTAGATGAGCGCATATGTTGTAATGAAAGTTTATCCATATGGAGCTGTAGATATCAAAGATCCTAAAAGTGATAAAATATTCAAAGTGAATGGTCACAGGCTGAAATCCTACTTTTAGGTGACCAACTTAAATTAAATGATTTTATGATGTTGGGTTAACTAGAATAAGCACTGGTTACGTTGGGCTGACAACGTTAAACCAAACGCTCTGTGGGAGGTATCCCATAGTTATCTGTGCGTTTGTTTTATTTTTTTTTATGTTGTTGTGTGTTATTTAGAAAATTTTGATAGTATTTTGACTATATAATGAGTTAGTGATTATTATAAGACCTTAAAAGATCACTTATACATGTAGAACAAATGTTTGGACATTAAGTTGACCTGTGCTAAATTGAGCACTAGCACTTAAGCACCAAAATCCAGTGCTTAAGAGTGGTAGTTAAAAAACTTGTGCTTAATTTAGTTTCTAGAAGTTTAAAACATGAATTGGTTTGCTTGAATGTGGAAGACAATTCTAGGAAGTGCCAAGGAGTTTTAAGAGGGTTTTAGAGCCTATAAATAGAAGGGTACGAGTAGAAATCTCACCACATCTCCATTTAACCCTAAATTTTAAGTAAAAAGAGAGAAGTTTTGAAAAATTTCATCTTGGGAGAGTGATTTGATGACGAAGGAGGAAGTAATGAGAAAAAAATTTATTAATCAGAGTGTACAAGAGATGTATAATGGTTTCCTAGCTGTTAGTATCAAAGGAATAGCGGAGAAGATCACTAAAATTGAGGTTAACATAGCTTCAATTGAAGCAAAAGTGATGGAAGTTAACGCACATCTGGATCATATGGCATGGCAACTTAAGATGCATTTTAACCATACCAGTTTTATAGAAGAAGGAGACAAGCTAGTGTATCTGAAGAACAAGTGGATTGAAGAAGATTCAACTAGAGTTATTAATCATTGTCCGTTCTTTCAGATATACATTCCAAATGCTAAAGGAGAGACTAGCGATAGAACAAAATTTGTTCCATCGACTAGAGAGTAGAGTTAAGTTTGTGATATAGTGTTTATGTGTTTAGTTATTGTTAATGTTAAGTGTTTTAATGTGTGTTTTATGTTATTAAGATCTAGTATTACTTTTAGGAATTTTCTCATCCAAGACTATTTGGATTGAGAATTTATGTATCTGAAACTGTTTGTAATCATTCATGAATGAATATAAGAGTTTTATTTGTGTAAGATTTTATGTTATTTAGTGTTGAATTGAATTAGTTAAGATTGGTGAATCTTGAGTAAGAGAAGAGATAAGAGGGGAGGAAATAGTTATTACAGTGTTTAGAGGTCATATAAGGTTGGTTAAGTTAGCCTAGACGTGCATTTCACTTAAATCAAAAAAATCAAAATTTGCTGCCTAAACAGAGTGACAGGTGCCTGAGTTCCAAACCATTTGCGCTTAAGCGCCAATTCATGAAAACTGGTGCGCGAACGGTTTTAAGTGAAAAATTGGATAAAAAATACCAATACCGAGCCTCAACTTCATCTCCTACCTTTAATTTTTGCTATTTGGAGAGCTAGGGCATCATCTTAAGGGAAGATTTCTTGGTGGTTTTAAGACAAATTTGCTAGATTTAATATTCTTGAGGTAAGAGCTTCACTTATATGAAAAAATTTTATATTTTCACCTTGTATTTTGAGCACATTCATGAGCTACCAAAAAATCACTATTCATTGTGAAAAGTTGAGAAAAATTGATGGAAAGTGCATAGATTTGTTAGTTTTAGTTTTTAGGAATTTAGTTTAGTTTTTTGGAGTTGAATTTGAAACTTATTCTGAGTTTTATACATTTTTTAGAATATGACACCAAGAATGAAGAGAAGCCAAGAGAAGGCTCCATTCGATTCAATTAACTTTGTCAGTTTGAGAGCTCAGGATTGATAGAGTGATGCACTGATTCGAGGGAGTTGATTGTTGAGCGATGTTTTAAAATTTTGGGAGGAGCTATGAAAGATTTGATTGTTTGCCGCTAGTGGGAGCGATTCTATTATTTTTCTCCAGTCGCAAATCTCCCTGAAGCTGATGAAGGAGTCATAGTGAGGGGGAAGACAACATAATTTTCTCTTGAGGTAATTAATTTGTTTTATCATTTGCCCCTGATTACTTTGTATTTTTATTTAAACTATAATCTTACTAAGGAGGAGCTAGATGAGATTATTTCATCTTTGACTGTTGGGAGAGGGTTATTGAAGATTACAAATGAAAGAAGAGTAAAATTTTCTGCTTTAAAGTTGGATGTCACTGTAAAGGCATCACATTATTTTATTTCTGCTGGTTTGCTTCCTACAAATCACTTGACTGAAGTGACTTGAGATTGAGAAACCTTGAACTATTGCATTCAGTAGTTCAAGCCGATTAATATTGTAGCTTTGATTCATGGAGTTATTATCAGCTCGGTTGTCGCTGCAACTACTTGCATCTTTGATCTTTTCTTTATGCAAGCAGGCTGGAGTTAGAATTTACAGCTAGGAGGAGATCTTACAGCCACTAAATCCCATTACCAGTGTGAATGTGAAGACTTATTCACATCATTTTATTTATGGTTGGAAGGGTGGATTCTCTAGTAGTTCTGCTCCCTCGACATTGTGAGCTTCTACTTCACATGCTTCTACATCACGGGGTCAGACTTCTAGATCTGATTCTCAATCACAGAAATTACAGAGGATTTTGGACAACGTCAATTACATTGTGGATAAGGTGTTGATCTTAGAGCTTTTTGTAGAGCATATCGATGGATACATGAAGAGACGAAGTGATTATGAGGAGGAATACACCATAGCTATGGAGCATCTCAATAGAGGTAATCAGGATGTAGTATTTCCTCATTATCCTAGATATCCACCATGTGAGCCTACAACTGTTTGGCGTAGTAACAATAGTGATGAAGAAGATGGTGGTGACTAGTTTGGATATTTAGTTCTATTTTCTATTTTTATTTTGTGTTGTTATAAACTGTTGTTGGTACTAGTATTCTGTACTTTTTGTTATGTTTTTAGTTGTGATTGTAGAGACTTTTAGTTTTTGTATTTTTGTGATTTGTTTAGTATACCTATTGTGATGTATTTGTGTTTAGTGAGTAGTTGTTATATGTGGTAATAATTGTTTTAATTGTATTTTTGTATTTAGTTAGTCTTTATTGAACTTAGTTCTAGAATCTTAGGAAGGTTTAGAATTTAGCTAACTTGTAATTTAAAGCTGCATGTTTAAAATTTTCAACTTACTACTAGTTATTTTTCTTTATGTCGCGGTCGTGTATGTTTGTTAGTGAGTTTGTTTACTTTTATGTTATACTCCACTACATAAAAGTCTGATGAATCTCTATATTATAAGTAAATTAAAATTTGATCAATTAAATTTTTACTCTTGTTTTTTAAATTTTTGTACTTGCATATTTAGGATATGAAAATTCCTGCAAGCATTTTATAATTGGTTTTCATTCCGGATTCCTGCTTATTTATATATGATGCTAAAATGGTTTATTTCTAATAAAAATTTAAGTTTAGGGGAAGGGGAAGAAAAATTTTTCTAAAAAAAACTTAAAAGTTTTTTTGTTCTCAAATGTATTTCAACTAAATTTGATCTTGATTTGAAAAAAAATGATTATGTATATGAAGTTATATTAGGTAAGTAAAATTTTGAATACAAAAATGAGTAAGACAATTTAGTTAAAATTTATAGCAATGTAGAAAAACTTAAAGTTAAAATTTTTAGTGTGGACAATGCTAAATATAGTGTAACTATCTTTAGTAGGAAAAATTGTATTTTTGGAAAATTTAGAAATTTAGACC
This sequence comes from Phalaenopsis equestris, assembly GCF_001263595.1. Classification (NCBI taxonomy): domain Eukaryota; kingdom Viridiplantae; phylum Streptophyta; class Magnoliopsida; order Asparagales; family Orchidaceae; genus Phalaenopsis; species Phalaenopsis equestris. Next base: position 23,713 of record NW_018234291.1, read on the forward strand.
TTTTATTTTCAAAAGTTAAATTTCTTTTATTGAAATTAATTTTCAAAACTATTATCTTTAAGTGAAAAAAAAATATCAACTCTTTGTTTTAGGAAAGGAAGAGTAGAATTCAAAACCATTAAAGACCTCAAAATCAAGCCTATCCAGATATAGTAATCCTTGCCTAAAAAAGAAAAGAAAAAGAAAAGAAAAAAAAGATAAGAAAAAGAGAAAAATAAAAAGAAAAAGAAAATTTTAAATAGGAAGGAGAAGCTTGAGGATTAGTGCCTAATCAAAAATTGGTTCCACATTTGATCTTTTTAAATTATAAGACTTGAGAAACTCTTATGCTTAAGGATATAATATAGTGAGTAAAATTATGCTTAATAAAAATTTTTAAGTGGAGATGATAAAATGCCTAAACTCTATATTTAGAAAATATACAATAATTATGAATTAAATAGAAACTCATATTTTCATATTCTTAACATTAAAAATTTTGAAATTCTAAGTTCGTCTCTTTTACTAATATTTTTTATAAATTGGACTACTATATTTCTACATCAAAATTTTGGTAACTCCTAAAGAAACTCATATGCATCATCTACTTATGTTGGTTTTTAAAGATTGAAGGGTCACTTGAAGACAAGTAACATCTTAAGTTTGGGGGATTTTGATAAACCTAAAATATATAGTGTTTTTATACACATTTTTATACCTATTTTTGACATATTGCGCTTTAATCAAAAGTATTTGTGTGTTTTTCTTTCAGGTATAATCAAATAGATGAAAAATGCTAAAAGGAGTGAAAATGGGTCAAATTTGGAGCAAAAATAAAGAAAGGTGCAAAAATGAACTGAGGCGCTTAGTCGGCACCTAAGCGCCAGTTACCCCGGACTTAATCACTAGAAGTAGTTATGAGATGAATTATTTAATTTGAACGGATTTTTGAAGAGGTTTTTGAAGCAACCCTTGGAAAAAAAACATGGGAAATAGCCCATGGACATGAAAATTCATTCAATTGGATTTTGAGGAGGCAACTTCTAGAAGATTCTTTGAATGGAGACACCTTTTTGAAGAGACGCCAAGGCACCCCTTGAATTTTTATAAGAAAAGACTTAGATTTTCCAAGAGAGGAAGCCAACCACCCATCATATTTTACAGCCATCATCCATCAAAGCTGTCGTCGCCCATCAGAGCCGCCACCATCGACCATTTTTTTTATTTTGAGTGTTTAGTTTGTATTGTGAATGAAGGAAGAGAATTCAAAGGAAATTCAAGACATTTGATGGAGAGGATTTGAGATAAGTGTTTATCTTTGTGACTACACTTGGTTTTAATTTAGATTTCTTTTTTGTGTGCATGATTTCTACTTTTAAACTCATGTGTGCTTGTGTTTTCTCCATGGATTCTAAGTAGTTTACTTTATCTTTTTTTCCTTAAAATGATAAGTGATTAAGTGTTGAAAAGAAGTTGTGTCAAGTGTTAGGCTTTAGTGTTGGAAGAAGTTGTGATTATTTGAAGCCTTGCAATTCATTTAATTCTTGATTTGGTCAATTAAGATCTTAATGCCTACTGTGAGAACATGTAACATCCGAGATGGTATTTTCTTAGTCAACAAATGGTTAAAATCACATAATGATTTCATGGATGAGAATGCAATTCATGAGTTTGAGTGCAAATAAATAAGGAAATAAGCATTTTAAAGGTGTAGAATTAGAGGACTTTAGAGTGACATGCTAAAGCCCCCGATTTGATTTATAGTTTTGATTTGATTTATAGTTTTAGGTTTCCTAGGTGGAGGGAGAAGAGGGAACTCTCGAGTGAGAGCTATTATCTTCCCTGCCTAGCTGGTCTTCTTATCTTCCCTGCCTAGCTGGTCCCTAGCTGGTCTTCAAGGCTATTCAAACTATAGATTAGCAATTGTTCTTTATAGCATCTCTAGTAAGGGTAAAGAATATTATTGCTCTTATTTGGCACAACACAATTAGAATATACCCACAACAGAATTTCTCTACCTATTACTGATTCATGGAAGGAAAAAGAAATTTTCTCTATATCGCCTTCATCTTGCAAGTACTTAGCTAAGTTAATATGTTGCTTACTTTATTTTCATAAATAAAAAATTACAAAAAGAATCAAATTTGGATTCCTATTTTAACATCATAAGTTTAGGTAAAAATATTTTGCTAAGTAGAATTTTGTCATCTAAAATTTCTAAATTTTTAAATTTCTAAAAAACATATAACCATTTTTTCTCTGTGGGTTTGATATTTGGGACTTAATCAGAAAGTCTTATATTACTTGATAAAGATACGCATACTTGCGTAATATCCCATATTTAAACTTATAATTATATTCTTATTTTCTTCATAGTTGAAAAATTACCTAAATTTTGCTCAGGATCAAGTTTTTTGCTTTATTGCAAATTAAGAATAATTATTAAGGAAATTAAGCATATAATCACATACATCTATATTGAAATTCGGGATCAACAAGCACTCTCAATTCTTTCTTAGAAGTGTAATGAAGAAGAAATCTCTCACCTTCCCTCTCCTCTTACAATCCTTGGAGAAAACCTCCAAACCCTTGACTTTCTCTCTCTCTAATTCTCCTTCATGCTACACACACCTCTTTCGCAACACTAAACTCATGTCATCTTTTATCAAAGGCTGGATCCCTCTAAAAAGAGTTCAAAATTACCTCTAAAATTTTGTTAAAAAGTAAACTATTTTGAATTCAAAAGATATGTCCATTGATCCAAGAGACATACCCCTTCATAAAGGACCTTCCAAAGTATCTAGATGCATTGAATTACTCCAAGGGGTGCTTAGAACAAGTGTCCCTTTGAAAATTCAAGCAAACGTTGTCTCAAACCGCCTTATTAACAAACAGTTGTCCCTGGAGCATCTGGCGTCAAATCTGGTGCATCATGCACCAACTCTCTATCAAATAGTGCATCTGGTGCCAATCTGGCGCATCATGCACCAGTTTGCTGAAGACCACGCTGTTCAGGGTTTTGGCGCATCTAGCGCCCATCTAGCTCATCTAGCACCAATCTGGAGCATCATGCGTCAATCTGGCGCTTCATGCACCATAATTAAAAAATTCACTATTTTGGCTCCAAATTTTGTACTTTTTGCTACTTTGCTCTAAATGCCTAAAATTGATATAACTGCAATAAAAAAATGAAAATACCCTTTTTTAAAGTGCAATATCTCCAAAAATAAGCATAAAATATATACTTTCCAAAAATAAGCATACAAAAATAAGCATAAAATATATACTTAAAACATCATATTATTTTGGTCTATCAAAAACTTAAAGACCAGGTGATGCGGGCGGATTTAGTGTGAGAATTTTTCAAATTGTTTTCAATATCACAAAATCACACACGACAAATATATAATAAATATGAAATATAAACCCAAAAAAAATACTTTTTATGAAAATAATTCCTCTTAAAACTCTTTTTAAACTGCCAAATTCACTTTTAAAATCAATGCAAGTATACGTATCACTCAAGTAATAAAGGGCTCTAATGGAGTCCTATATATCGATCCCACAGGGAAGTTGGAAAATCCTAAAAGTAAATTATAATTTTTTTTTTATAATTTAAAGATACAAAAATAAAATTAAAGTAAAGTGCAAAGTTTAAAAATTAACTACTCAAGTGAATGCTAATTAAAATGTAGATGTATGAATACAAAAGTTAAACTAAACTAAATACTAAACTTTCAAAAGTAAAATTACAAAAATTAGACAAAGTTTTTGTTGTGATAGAAATTTCAAATTTAAGAAAGCATCCTTCCCCTTTACAATGAGTATATGGATAGTGAAGAAATTGAAATCATTTGAAAAAATATATATAAACTATTTTGTGCCAAATAGGAGCAATCCTATTCTTTACCCTCTTCCGAGTGCTATAAAAAATAGTGACTAATCCATAGTTTGGTCTCTAATTCTATGGCTAGGCTGGGAGGATATCGTCTGCCACTCCAGAGCTTCCACTACTCCCTCCCTTGAGGGCTAACAATCTCACATTAGTTTTCAATCAACTAGACCAAATTGGGGATTTAATCTATCACCTTAAAATCTCCAATTCTGCATCAACTAAGTATATTTCCCTATTTATTTGCACCCAATCCCATGGATAACATACTCTCCCATGAAATCAAATTTGATTATCCTTGTGTTGTAGAAATCATATCTCATTTAAGAACATATGTCCCTGAACAAGTTTTAACATTTTTATTGGCCAGATCGAAAAGTAAATGAAGATTAGGGTTCACATCATCACAAATTATTCCCATTCAAAACCATGGAAAAAATCCTATTCTTCATAAAACCATATCTCAAAGTAAGGAGAAGGATAAAGAAGACTAATCATAATTCATGAGAATAATACGACAAAACACTGATTTCATATATAAAAATAAGCTTACAAAATAAAAGAAATAAAAATACAACTTATATCACAATCCTTCCCAAGAAAATCCCTAGAAGTTCTCTCCAAGCCTTTCTCTCTTTACAATCACTCCCAATTCTCTCTTAGAAGTGCAATGAAGAAGAAATCTCTCACCTTCCTCTCCTCTTACAACCGTAGAAGAAAATCTCCTCTTCTCTCTCTATCTCTAACTCACGCTAACTTTCTCTCTCCCTCATGCCACACACTTGACAAATGAGAAGTCTTCTTCTTTTATTTTGGGCTGCCTCCTTTGGAAAAGAATTCAAATTTCCCTCTAAAAGTTAACTCTTTTGAATTCAAAAGATGTGTCATTTGATTCAAGAGACATATCCCTTCATAAAAGAACCTTTTAAAGTGTCTAGATGCATTGAATTACTCCAAGAGGTGTGTAGAACAAGTGTCCTTTTGAAATTCATGCAAAAATTTGTCTCGAACAGCCTTCATTTGACAAGTCTTCCCAGGCGCATCATGCGCGGATCTGGCGCATCATGTGCCAGTTCTCTAGATTCTAGCGCATCATGCGCCAGAATCCCAAAATTCACTATTTTGGCTCCAAATTTTGTCATTTTTACCATTTTTGCTCCCAATACCTAAAAATGATATACCTGCAACAAAAAAAACCTTCTTTAAAGTGCAATATCACCAAAAGTAATCATAAAATAATTACTTAAAATAGTATATTATTTTGGTGTATCAAAATCCCCCAAACTTAAATGTTCATTATCCTCAAGTGACACTATTTTTGCATAAAAGCATATGACTTAGGATAGAGATTAATTATAACTTCTATACTTTGGTTTAATAAATAAAATAGCAAAACTTAAGAAAAAAAATGAATAACTTAGGTTCAAACTATATGTCTAGGAATACTTAGTAATCAAATTTAAGATTTCTGAATCTTTATTAAATTCAAGAAGAATTGAAATTTGTCATATTAAGGGCATTTAGAACATTCATATGAAAAATAACTTCATGAAAACATTACTAGGAATGTTATTAGTAATCAAATACAAGTTTAGAAAATGTAATAAAGCTTTTTCCTTAAGTTGATTCAAGTGAAGCCAATTTTTGATTAGGCATCTCCTCAAGCTTCTCCTCACTTACTTTTCTTTTCTTTTCTTTCTCTTTTTTTTTTTTTTTTTCTTTTTTTATTCTTTTGGGTTCTTTTCAATCCTCTCTTTTCTTTCTCTTTTCCAAGTGAAGATTACTATATTTGGATAGCCTGTAATAGTTTTGAACTTCACTATTCTCTTCGTAAAGTCAAAACTCTATTCCTTTCTTCACTTTATAAATCCATATTAGTTTATTATTTTTCATAAAGTTTCATTCTTTTCTTCTTACATGAAACTCTGAAATTTTTAACACATCAAAAATACAATTTTCTTTACTTTAAACACAAAAACATAGTTTTATCCTATCATACCGAATATCTTTAACTTTAGAATTGACCTTCATTATTGACCTTCATTATTTTGACCTTCATTATTAACAACTTTTTATCTAAATTTATCACAATATTTTTAAACAGAAGTATAGTCATTTAAAGTTACATATTAATATCCCAGGCCATGTTAAAGTAATTTTTAAAAATATAGTTACTTAAGGACAAACAAAATTTAGTTTACTTCTTTTCAAAAAAAAAATTTGTTTCCCCCAAACTTGAGTTTTTAAGTGATTTTTAAAAACATTTTTAGTATAAAATTTAGTAAGTGAAAGAAAACAATAAATGCATGAAAATAAAAATAAATGCATGAAAATAAAAACGAAAATAAAAACTGACCTGTAGAGAATTTCTGACTATGAAACTGGGCTCTGCTATACTGCAGGTACTAATTGTAAAACTACAAAAAGGCATTAAAACATTAAATACAGCATAATATATTTTAGAGGATTTGCATAGAATTAAAAACATAAATACAAAAACTAAGAAAGTAAACTGAAAATACTAAAAATGCAGAAAAAGTGAAAGCGTACAATTACTATTACAAATTTAGTTCACAACACAACATAAAAGTTCTTTTACTACATCATGTTTTAAATGAAAGGACATCACAATACAAGCATAAACAACAAACAAGCATAAAAAACAAACTAAACTATACTCATAAAACATTAATCTTTATCTCCTTCCTCTTCATCATCATATTCTTCTTCTTCTTCTTCTTCTTCATCAATGGGAGCATAGAGAGTGAAACAGGGGCAAGCAAGAAAGTCCACCTTAGGTTCGCCCCTATAATGTCATACCATAACATTCTCAAAATCAATATCATGATGAACTCTCCTCTGCTGATATTCATTGTTACATGCGTTTCTTGCTCCTATCTCTCCTAAGTGAGTTTGAATATTAATTATTTCCATTTGTTGAATCATCAGTTGGTCCATAATACCTTCAAGTGATGTTGATCAAGAAGTAGACGCCCCTACAGCAGATGTAGAGGGCCTATCCCTTCTTCCACTTCTAGATTCAACAAATTATTCTACTCTTTAAATCATATGCCTCCCAATCGGATCCTGTGGTTGTAATATTTCTTCATTTCTATGGGATTCTACTTCTGATTGTTCACATAGAGTGAAAATCAAGGCAGGGTATCCTAAACTTCCAGCTGTAGTAATACCAGCTATATTCCGAGTATGTTGAACTATAATTGTACTAACATCTATTGCCTTCATGTTTTGAATGCAATAGTTTAGTATTGCTCTATCTTTAGTAACATCAGCCAAATGATTTGTTGGCAACAGTCTGACAGAAATGAAGTGGTGTCATATTATTGACAGAATAGTCAACATGGAAGCAGGGAAGTTAACTATCTTGTTATTCTTAATCTTCCACTCCCCTCTTCCATCAGTCAAAAATGCAATCACTTCCTCCAGTGATGAATCAGTTATCATAAATGTAACATATTCATCAAAAAATACGTTTCTCAGCCCATAAAAAGTGTTGATCCTTTCAGCAATAAATTCAACCTGCTCATCTCTCACCAAGATGTGATCTTCAGCAATTTTGCATAAAACTCCCAAAACCATTGCAACAATTGATACGACAGTGAAGTAGTTAAATCTTTCCCAATTCATAGCAAGAATTAGTCTCTCGACATTGCCACCCGGGTTTGCAAACGCCCATTCTTGGATCATTATTTTTGTTTTCATCTGAGTATTGTAACTATGTTGGGCTTTGAAACTTCAGCAATAAATTCAACCTGCTCATCTCTCACCAAGATGTGATCTTCAGCAATTTTGCATAAAACTCCCAAAACCATTGCAACAATTGATACGACAGTGAAGTAGTTAAATCTTTCCCAATTCATAGCAAGAATTAGTCTCTCGACATTGCCACCCGGGTTTGCAAACGCCCATTCTTGGATCATTATTTTTGTTTTCATATGAGTATTACTATGTTGGGCTTTGAAACTAACAAATAATCATGCATCAAATTCCTCGGATGGCCTTCCTCTCTTAATTCGGGGACTTATTTGAAAAATCTACGAAAATCCAAATATAGTTTAAATAAATCATTAAATCAAAAATCTAACTCCTCAAGCAAATTTATTTGGTAAGAAACTTTTCTCCATGAGTTTTCTTCACACTTTTTCATCAAAAATCCCAAATTTTGGATCTCTCAAATCAATGGTGGCTCTTACCAAGAGAGGATGAAATCTATGGTTTTTAGCCTTCGAATCCTTCTCTTTCGCCCACAATGTGATGCCCTAGACAAAATTTTTAAGGTAGAAGACGACTTAAGCAGCGAAAAATGTAGTTTGTCCTAGAGATTTTGCGATTTCTAGGTAATCTGGCGTGTTCGGACCTTTGGCACATCATGTGCCAAGGCTCTGTAAATTTGAACATCATGCATCAGAGCTTAAATTCACCATGATTTCAGTTTCTGTGGAAATCTACTCCGTACCACTTTACGTCAACCTCTATTTGACTGAAATAAACCTTTCTAAGAATATATAAACATCACACTAACACAAAACTTTCACAAAAAAACTTTCAAACACAAAACTTTCACAAAAAATACAAAATTCACATTTATATATAAAATCTATGTTATTACAACCTAACATTTTTCAAGCCAACAAACATCAAAATCTGTGTTCTTAAGCAAACCAACATCCAACACTGAAATCTAAACATCAAAATTGAAAACAAAAACATAGATAGTGTTCATTAGAAAGGAAATGCAATCCAACTCAACAAACTAAAACAAACAGTACTAAACAAAATGTTTCGTGCATAAATTAAGATAGATTAAGATCAAACATCTTCTTCACTATCATCCTCCTGGATATCTCCCATAGATTGGTAGTGCACATACAGGTTGTTGAAAGGTCAATATGGAATTTCATCAGTTGAAATTTCCTCCTCAATCCAAGAATGTTTCTTGAATATACGTACCAATCCATCTTTAATATGTCTGGTATGTTCAAAATGTTCCTTTAGTCTCTAATTCAGATGATCCAACATTTCAGTAATATTCCCAACCACATGCATAAAGTTTTGCACATCTTTCTCTATCTCCTTGATCCTCTTCGAATGTGCACTCGAGTTGTAGTGGGAATGAATAGGTGATGAATTGTGAGATCCTTGATCCATCAGTACATTCATATCATTTTGATCTCTCATTCCAATACAATTGCTATAGACTTCTGGATCCATCAGTAACACTTTTTCCTAACTTTCATAAGGTACTTGCGATTGAGTGCATAGTTGGAAAATAGTGGATGTATGTCTCAATCCAATTGCAGATCCATTCACAATTAGACCCAAAACTGATTTCACAATAATAGCTTCGACATCAATAGGTTTTCCAGTTTGAATATAGTAGTTCAGAATAACACTCTCCTTAGTTACCTTACCAATTTTCATGGTAGGCAGTAATTTCGATGCAATAAAGAAGTGCCAAGCTTTCGAAACTGGATTTAAAAATGATGAAGAAAAACTTACATTTTCATCATCTTTGGTCTCCCAATTCACATCTGCATCCTTAAGGTAGCGGTAGAGTTCATTCATATTCTCTCTTATAGGGGTAAAGTTTGCATAATGGCAGATAGGCACATTTTAAATCGTAAACAACTAGTTTATTCTTGAAAGAATGAACTGCAGAAACCTACCTCACACACAAATCATTCCTTGGTTGATCTTATGAACATTTACAAAAAATTCTTTTACTACAAGAACAACAACCGTGACAGTAGTGTAGCAAAGTACTTTCCAATGTGCAATAGTCTCTTCTACTTCAGTATTCGATGTGTTGAATCCTTGATTCACAAATCCCCTTTCTTTGATAAGCCTTTTCTTTACTAGAACTTGATCGTGTAATTTTTGTGCATCAAAACTGACTAAATTTCTCCGGTTGAAAATTTTAAATCTAGCGGAGTTTTTAGAGTGGGAAGCCATAGGATTTGAAAAGTGGGAACTCTTCCCTTATTTTCCCCCTTAAAATATATTTTAAATTTTGTTTTTAGGATATATGGAGAAGAAACCACCAAAAACTACCAAAAATTGTCTTTTGACATGTTTTAAACATTTTTGGTACCACAGTGCATCATGCACCGACTCTCTGGAAAGTGGCGCAGCATGCGCCAGTTCCAAAATTTTTGCCATTTCGATTTTGATCCAATAAATTTTGAATTTTTCCATAAAACTAAGAAAATAATGATGTTTCTAAATATTTTATCGAATACACAGACTATATAAAGACCTAAACATAAATATACATATTATATTTCAAACAAAACAAACTCAAAAGCAAACTAAACAACGATACATATGGGTTGCCTCCCACAAAACGCTTTGTTTAATGTCGTTAGCCCGACATTCCCAATCTTAATCTGGGTGACCCAACATTACAGTATGGGGCAGTTCATATTAAAGACCTAGACTGAAAGAATATACAACTCAATATAACACTGAATGACCCAACATTACAATATGAACTGCCCCAATTGAATAAAACCTAGACTTCAACAATAACTGCCCCAAAAAATAATTTCAATCCTGTATAGTATAATAAAACTTCCAATCCAGGTTCAAAATCTCTTTCTATTATCTTCAGATCATGCAATTTTGTCATCTCTTCCTTATAAATCCTTGGATTATTGTAAGATTTATTCCAAATTTCCTTAAGCTCATTCAGTTGCAATAATCTTTTCTCACCAGCTTCTTTTACATTGAAATTGAATTCTTTTATCGCTCAATAAGCTTTATGATCCAATTCAACTGGCAAGTGACAAGTCTTTTCAAAAATTAATCCTTAAGGGGACATTTCTATAGATGTCTTATAGGTGGTTCTACATTTCCATAATATAGTATCTAATCTAGTAAACGAATAAATTTTACTAGGATTAATACTCTTTACTAAAATTCTCTTAATTTCATGATTAGATACTTTCTGCTAAATCACTAGTCTTGGGATGATAAGTAGTGTCAATTTTATGCATTATATTATATTTTTCCACCAATCTTGCAACTATTACATTTAGTCTTGGGATGATAACCAGTTTCAATTTTATGCATTATATTATATTTTTCCACCAATCTTGCAACTATTACATTTAGTCTTGGGATGATAACCAGTTTCAATTTTATGCATTATATTATATTTTTCCACCAATCTTGCAACTGTTACATTTTTAAAATGAGATCTTCCATCGGTAATGATTACTCTCAGCATTCAATACCTTGTAAAAATATTTTTAATTAAAAATTTTGAAACTCTCCAAGCATCACATCAAAAAAAAGTGATTGCTTCAATCCATTTTGAAATGTAATCCACTGTAATCAATATGCTTATATTTCCAAATGAGGGTATATATGGTCCTATAAAATCCAAACCCCATGCATCAAAAATTAAAATTTAGAGGTATTTCATTTCTTCTTGAAATACTAACTACTCTCTAACACCGATCACAAGTTTTGATATATATATTAACATGTCTAAATAGAGTAGGCCACTGTAAAATTATATGAACAGTTTTATCATTCCCAAAATGTCCTCCAAATTCAAAATCATGATATTTTTGAATAATTTCCTAAATTTCTTAATAAGGCAAACATTATCTTATCATTAAATCTTTACATTATTTATATAAATATGGATCACCCCAAAAATAAGATTTTGAATCATTAACAAATTTTTTTCATGTTGTTTTGATAATCCACATGGTAAAATACCACTAACAATATAATTTACAATATCATCATACCAAAGTATTTCCCATCCTTTTACAACATAAAGTCATTCATCGGGAAAAGTGTCATTAATTTATTTATCCATTTCTAATATTTCTTTTTGCTCAAGCCAAGACAGATGATCGACAATTTGATTATCAATCCCTTTTCTATTGACAACTACAAAATCAAACTCTTGCATCACAAGTAGTCATCTAATTAATCTTGGTTTAGCTTCCTTCTTTTGCATCAATTATTTAATAGTTGAATGGTCATTAGGCGCAACGCATTTTGCTCCTATTAGATATGATCTAAACTTATCCAAAGCATACATAATAGCTAATAACTCTCTTTCAGTGGTGGTGTAATTAATTTGAGCATCATTAAGAGTCTTACTAGTATAGTATATAACCTTTAAAATCTTATCATATATCTTCCCTAAAACATCTCCAATCACATTATCACCAACATCACACATTAATTCAAACGGTTTCTCCCAATCATGTGAAACAATTATAGGAGAAGTGATCAAATTTTCCTTTAAAGTTTCAAAGGCTTTAAGGCAAACTTGATTAAAGTCAATTTTTCTATCTTTTTCCAGAAGTTGGCATAAAGGTTTAGTAATTTTTGAAAAGTCTTTAATATATCTCCTATAAAATCGAGCACGTCCTAAAAAACTCATAACTCCACTTGCTGTGGTAGGTGGAAGTAGGTTCGATATAACCTGTATTTTTGCAGGATCTACTTTCATGGCATTTTCTGAAATTTTATTTCCAAGCACAATTCCTCCTGCAACCATAAGTTGACAAAGTTGACATAACCATAAGTTGACATTTTTCCCAGTTCAATATGAGATTAGTTTTTTCACAGCATTTTAGAACTTTTTCTAGATGATTTTAAATCTCCTAAATCTTCTAAAAATGCATACTTCAAATGTGTAGAAAATGTTTTTAGTTCTAGTTCAAGAGGTTTCTCAACAGATGGAAATAAATTCTTGTTACTTCTTGTATGATCTAAAATTTCAAATCATTCTTGAACATAATCCATATCCTCTTTACTCACTTCTATAGATTCATCTTGAATTTTTCCTCATCTTGATATTCCATATATTCCTTTTTAAATTCCCTTTCAAAAGTCTTCTTGAAACTTCTTGAAATCTTGAAATATTCATAGCTTAAATATTCGTTAATATCCATTCTGATGCATTCAATCTCTTGTCTTTTTGTAGGATATCTCATTGATCTTGCAATATTAAATGTAACCTCTTGATCACTAACACTCATAGTTAGTTCTTCTTTCTGCACATCTATCAAAGCTCTTCCAGTGACTAGGAATGTTCTTCATAAAATGATAGAAATTTCTTTATCTTCCTCCTTTTTTTTTTAGGAAAGAGCTTGATTTAGCTCCTTATATGTTAATCACCAAAAAAAGGTTACAAAATAAAGGGTTAGGAGAGGATCCCCCACTACAGGATGATAACCTTACAAAAAACGCGCACGCTAGGAGGTTTCTCAGCCCAAATACAACCCACACAAACTCCAAAAGTTTACATGAGACTTATAAGAAAAAAAGGTATACCTATGAAATATACATGTAACATTAATCTAGTATACCCAAAATAAAAACCACAAAGAGGAACAGTGAATGATTAACAAAAAAACGGTAACAAAAAAAGATCCAGTAACCGTGAGCTAGATAAAAGGGCTAAAATGCCTAGTACGAAGGACCGCCCACCCTTGGAGATGAGGTCAAAATGCCCTCGGAAATGAAAAAACCTCCCAGCCAAAACCTTCCAGTATGCATGCAAGAAAAATTTCCACCCAAAGAAGGGAAAACCGATTATAAGCTGCATGTATTCTCCAAAGAAATGAGCCCTCATTAGAGCCACAAAAATACCAAAAATGAGTAAAGCCTGAAACATAATCAACCATTAACAAATTTAATATAAGGTAAATTCAAAGAGTCTCAATTGATTAAAATCTGTAGTGTCTGGGTAGGGGCCACACCAATCACAATTTGAGAGCTATGAGCACCAAGTTGAGCAGACTAATGTGCCAGCCTATTCCCATCGCGATGTATGAACTTCCAAACAACCATAATATTAGAGGTAAGCCTATCAATATGATTTATATAACAAACAGCGTTCCATGTACCAGAGCAACGTGAGTGATCATATCAAATACGGTCTTGCAATCCGTCTCAATCTGAATGTGATGCCAATTCAAGTATATGACAATAGCAAGTGCCATTAAAATTGCATGCGCTTCGGCCTCTAATGTGGAATCAGAACAACAAGGAGACCCAAAATATAAAAGACACCTCCCTTACCAATACCGGCCATACCCTTATTCCAACTACCGTCTGTATTTATTTTTACCCAAAGAGAGGGAAGAGGAGTCCAAAATACCAAGGACAGAGAGTGTGTAACCCTCGATCGATCTTGCAAAGAATGCCCAATCAAATAAAAATATGAGATACTGGAATAAAAAATATCCTTCATCCCACCCAAACTATGCATTTTGTGGATAATAACGAGGATATTAGAAAATACCGTAGTGCAACTCACTTTAATATTAGCATGCTTAATCTCGTTCCTAGCCATCTAGAGGAACCAGTAAATAATAACAGGATAAATTTGATAAAAATGATTATGCCTTTGCTCCAGATTGCATAAAAAAAATTGTAGAAAGTAAATTCGAATCCATAATTTTAATAGTATCAAACCAAATCCCTCCCATCCTCCAAATATTAAGAGAAAAGGGGCAAGATTACCCCTTTATCTTCCTCCATATTTAATACAATAAAGTCCACAGAAAAAATAAATTTATCATATTTTATCAAAACATCTTCTATAACTCCTTTATGATAGGTAATCAAACGATAAACTAACTGAAGAGTTGTTGTTGTAGGTGAAATATCTCCTAAGCCCAGCCTTCTGAAAATTGATAATGTCATAAGATTAATACTGGCTCCTAATTCACATAAAGCTTTTTTATAAAATCGTTCTCCAATAGCACAGGGAATTGTAAAACTTTGAAGATCTTTAAGTTTTTTAGGAAGCTTTTTCTGAATTATAGCGCTACACTCTTCTCTCAGTGCAACAGTCTCATTATCTACAAACTACCTTTTCTTATTAAGTATATCCTTCATAATCTTTACATAGCTTAGAATTTGTTCCAAAGCCTCAACAAATAGAATGTTTATTGTTAATTTTCTCAAAATTTCCAAAAATTTTGAAAATTGGTTATCTTAATGTTTCTTCTTCAATCTTTGAGAAAATGGAGGTGGTGGTCTTTCTACAGTGATTTTCATTAATTTAATAGGATTTTCTGCTTCAAAATAAAAATCTTCACCATATTTATCATTTCCCACCTCATCTTTTTCAACTTCAACCTCTTGTTGAACTCTGTTTTCTAATTATTTTTCACTTCTCAGTTGAATAGCTTTAATTTGCTTTTTGTTCTAATTTTTAGGATTTACTTCAACATTACTAGGCAATGTTCTGAAATAGCAATACATGGTCTATTGCTAAGTGCAATAGCAGTACATCCCAATTGATTTTCTGATACCAGCTCCTTGACTTAGTAATTGACTACCCATTTGCAATATCAATTCTTCCATTGATAGCTTTTTCTCCTTGCTTTGCAAATTATAAAAACCTAGGGGGTAAAAAAGTTTATAAGCTTGATTCTTTTGATTGTTCGAGTTTCCCAATGGGTTCACAGCAGTGTTTCACCACAGTGGATTTGCAGCATTAGAATTATTATTACTCCAACTAAAGTTTGGATGATTCTTCTGACCAGGGTTATAATAATTAGCATAAGGGTTATTAGAACGATTGCTTATTACACTTAAAGTCTCATAAGAAGATTAAGATTCTATCATTTATCCTAATGAATTTTCCTCAAGCACAGGTGCATTCCAAGAATAATTCATTCCATATTGATCCATCTTCTTTGATACAGTAGCTAATTTGGCAGCTAAAATAGATATAACATCAGAATCATGAATACTAGCTACTTTTTTTTTATTTTTCCTTCTAGAGGTTTTCCCTTCTAGAGGGCCATTGAAAATTATTTATATCCATCTCTTCAATTAATGAATATGCCTCATCAAATGGTTTTTACATTAATGATCCACCAGCAATAGCATCAATTATCAATCTAAGAGATCCAACCAACCCATTATAAAAAGTTTGAATTATTAACCAATCTGGCAACACATGGTGTGGACACTTTCTAAGGAGATTATTTCTCAGGCTTCATAAATTGATTCCCCTTCAAACTGATAAAAATATGTGATATCATTTCTAAGCTTAGCAATTTTTTAAGGTGAGAAATATTTAGATAAGAATTTTTGTGATAAATCTCCCCATGTTCTGATAGATCTAGGTGTTAATGAGTTTAACCACATCATAGCTTTATCCCTTAACAAAGAAGGAAAAAGTCTAAGTCTGATGACATCATTTGATACTTCACCATATTTAAATGTAGCACACATATCCAAAAAACTAACAAGATCTAAATTGTGATCTTCAGTAAGTGTTCCCCCAAACTGATTGTTATGAACCATTTGGATAATAATAGGATTAAGCTCAAATGAATTGGCAGCTACAATAGGGTTTTGTATACTCAAATTAATTTCATCTGTTGTAGGATTAGCATAATATCTTAAAGGTCTTTGATGATATTCGTTTTCATTTCCAAAATTTTTTTACAGTTCTTTCCAACTCAAAATCGTAAGGTACTAAATTTTTAAATCTTACACTACGCATAACAAACTAAAGCAGGTAATTAAAAATAAGAAAACACAATTAAATAAGAAAATGTTCAAACAAAACTACAGACACTCTTTTTTTTGAAATAAAATAAAATAAAATTCTAATATTTTTCGTTACTTCCCCGGCAAAGGCGCCAAAAACTTGATGCGGGCAGGTTTAGTGTGAGAATTTTACAAATATTTTTCAATATTAAAAAATCACACATGGTAGATATATAATAAATATGCACTATAATCCCAAAAAAAAAACTTTTTAAGAAATACTTTATCATTTAAAACTCTATTTAAACTGCCAAATCTCCTTTAAAATCAATGCAAGTATACGTATTTCTCAAGTAATAAAGGGCTCTAATGGAGTCCTAGATATCAATCCCATAGAGAAGTTGGAAAATCCTAAATGTATATTATGAAAATTATTTTATAATAAAAAATATAAAAATAAAAGTAAGGTAAAGTGTGAAGTTTGAAAATTAACTACTCAAGTGAATGCTAATTAAAATGTAGATGTAAGACTATAGAAGTCAAAATAAACTAAATACTAAACTTTCAAAAGTAAAATTACTAAAATTAAACAAAATTTTTGTTGTGACGAAAAGGTCAAATTTAAGAAAGCATCCTTCCATTTTACAATGAGTATAAGGATTGTGAAGAAATTGAAATCATTTTAAAATATATATATATAAATTATTTTGTGCTAAATAAAAGTAATCCTATTCTTTATCCTCTTTCTAGTTGTATAAAGAACATGGACTAATCCAGAGTTTGGTCCTTAATTCTGTGGTTAGGCTGGGAGGATACCGGCTGGCCCCCCCAAAGGTCCAAAGGTCCCACTACTCCCTCCCCTCAGGGCTAACAATCTCACATTAGTTTCTAATCAACTAGACTAAATTGGGGGATTTTAATCTGTCACCTTAAAATCACCAATTATGTATCCAAAAAAGTATATTTCCCTATTTATTTACACCCAATCCCATGGATGACATACTCTCCCATGAAATCAAATGTGATTCTCCCTATGTTGTAGAAATCATATCTCATTTAAGAACATATGTCTCTCAACAAGTTTTAATATTTCAATTGGCCAGATTAAAAGGTAAATGAAGATCGGAGTTCAAACTATAAAAAATTGTTATGATTTAAAACTGTGGAAAAAAAAATATATTCTTCACAAAACCATAGCTTAAAGTAAGGAAAAGGATAAAGAAGACTTCTTAGAATTCATGAGAAGGATACAAAAAAACACAGATTTCATATATTAAAAAAAATTATAAAATAAAAAAAATAAAAATATAACTTATCTCACAATCCTTCCCAAGAAAATCCCTAGAAGTTCTCTCCAAGTCTTTCTCTCTTTACAATCACTACCAATTCTCTCTTAGAAGTGTAATGAAAAAGAAAACTCTCACCTTCCCTCTCCTTCTACAACCCTAGAAGAAAATCTCCCCCTCTCTATCTCTAAATCATGCCAACTTTCTCTCTTCCTCATGCAGCACTCTTGATTAATGAGAAGTCTTCTTCTTTTATTTTGGGCTGCCTTCTTCGGAAAAAAATTCAAACTTCGCTCTAAAATTCCCTCCAAAAGTCAACTCTATAGAATTCAAAAGATGTGTCATTTGATCTAAGAGACATATCCCCTCATAAAAGAATCTTCCAAAGTGTCTAGATACATTGAATGACTCCAAGAGGTGTGTAGAACAAGTGTCCCTTTGAAATTCACGCAAAATTTTTTTCTCAAACTGCCTTAATTTGAAAAAGTCTTCCCTAGCGCATCGTGCGACGGAATCCCAAAATTTGTTGTTTTGGCTCCAAATTTTGTCCTTTTTGCCATTTTTTTCTCCAAATACCTAAAAATGATAAAATTACAATAAAAACACAAAAATACCCTTCTTTAAAGTGCAATATCACCATAAATAAGCATAAAATAAGTACTTAAAACAGTATATTATTTTTGTGAGTACTTAAAACAGTATATAAGTACTTAAAACAGTATATTATTTTTGTGTATCACCCGACAATAATAAGATTTCTCTATCTAGTATCACATTTCAATGTGGAAAGAGCCATGGGGATCATTCAAGGGGGAATGCAAATAAATAGGGAGATAAGATTTAATGAGCTTAAAATTAATGTTTCTAGGGTGACAGACTAGATTTTTTATAAAATTGATCTAGAGATCAGAGCTAAGGGTCACTGGTAGGTCCTATAGAGAGGGCACAGAGGATAATATAGGAGTGAGAGAATAGAACCTACCAACACTACTTTACATGCTGACACCAACTTTAGATTAGTTTATGCTCGAAATAGGTAAAGAATAAGTATGCTCCTATTTGTCAGAAAACCACAGTTAAACTTTTAAATAATTGAAACCCTACAATGATTATGAATATTTGCAAGGAGAATATCTTTATATATATATATATATATATATTTATATATATATAACTGTTTATATATAAATAAATAATGCGGGAAAGGGGAGAACTGGGCTCTGATAGTTCGGCATTTTCAGAGAAATTGAGCTTCCTTTGTTGCGATTTCTTGGTGAGATCTCTCCATTCTTCCTCTCTTCTCTTTTCTTTGGATCTTATTTCGTGGATTTTGGTTTCTTTGCTTGGTTTTGTGGCTTAGTGTAGCACATTTGTGGTTTTTCAAATTTCTATGGCTCTAACTTTTGCCGAGGCTCTTGCTGGATCCTCTTCGAGAGAGATGGGAAACAATATACATTTTCCTAATGCTTTTTATGAATCTCTTGCACTTGCTGGTGAATATAATTTCATAAAAAAATATGGAAAGAAAGGAGACAAGCTAGCTTTATATTTATCTGATTTTGAGAATATTATACTTGCATCTTCTTGTAAATTATATTTAGTTGGGAAGTTCATATATGGACATCCTAAGATTAAGTTTATTTGCAAGCATTTTGAACTTATGAATCTTATCGGTAGTTGAAAATTTGGTCCTTTGGATGCCTGACCTATTTTGATACAATTGTCAAGTGAGGAAGATTATGCTAGAATTTTTTCAAAACACATTATGCGTTTTGATGATGTGGGTACAAAAGTTTTAAAATGGTCCGTTGATTTTGACTCAAGGGCGGAGCTTCCCATTATCCCAGTTTGGCTTCATTTGCCTGGATTGAAAGTACATGTTTTTAATCATGAGATTTTGTTCTCTATTGTTGCGATGTTTGGCAGACCATTAAGGTTAGATGCCCCTACTTTTAATCTTACTAGGCCTTCTATGGCTAAAATTTTAATTGAACGTGATGTCACTTTGCCCCCTCCTAAGGAGATATGGATTGGCTCTGCCCACAATGGCTATTGGCAGCAGGTGCTTTTTGAACAACACCCTTACTGCTGTGGACACTGTAGGATGTTTGGGCATGATTCGATTCACTATTTTCATCTCCATTCAGAATTACGGAGACGAAATAGAGAGCACAACTTGGCCTCACCAGCTCTGTATTTGACTGTGCTGGAGGGCAACAGGTGCTTTTAGAACAACACCCTTACTACTGTGGACACTGTAGGATGTTTGGGCATGATTCGATTCACTATTTTCATCTCCATTCAAAATTACAGAGGCGAAATGGAGAGCACAACTTGGCCTCACCAGCTTTGTCTTTGACTGTGCTGGAGGAGTTTACGGTTTTGCTAGGTGGTGTTGGTCAGAATGGTGGGGTTTCGGAGGACCATGCCACTTTTTGTGTTACGAATGATGGGGTAGATGGGGTAGATGGTTTCCGACCTTTTGATGAAAATCCTGATGTGGTTTCTTGCCCTTCTCATCTTAATATTTCTACTTCTTTACAGAATGTTTCACAGGAGCATCAGGAAGGTTTGGTCCCTCTTGAGGCTAACATTGATGAAATTAGGCTTATGTCTAGCAATCGGGATGGCATTGTGTCTGCTTTACCTAATATTTTTTTCTCTGCTTAATAGTTCTGAAGCCATGGATAATGAGGGTTCATTACAGGTACGAAGGGATTTTCCTGCACCTGGTCATGCCGTATATATGGGAGATGTTTCTAACCTCCTTGAGGAGGAATGACAAGTACAGAAATCAGGACGGAGGAGAAAAAAAGGGAGTTATGAATTGGCTAATTTAAGATTAATCAGTCTCTTTCTGTAGGTGAAATTAGACAAGCCCATACTGGATCCTCTAGAAAGGGTGCTTCGTATATCCACATTTAATATTCTTATTTGGAATATCAAGAGAGTTTCCGATCCTAACTCCCTTGGTAGATTGAAGCTATTAACTAGGATCCATAAAATTGGCATTTTCTCTATTTTGGAGCCTTTGGTTGCTTCTCCTCAGGAGCGTATTTTAAGAAAATTTAAATGCTTTTCCTTTTTTCTTAATTGTTCTAATAAGATCTAGGTTTTTTGGAAGAAACATATTACTTTTGACATCATTATTGATGATGCTCAGTTCGTTCACACTTACTTTTCTTTGGATGAGTTCTCGGGATGGCTTACCTTTGTCTATGCAAGCACTATCACTACGAATCGTTTATGATCTTTGGAATAAAATTACTAGCATGGGTAATATTATTTCCAATAAATGGATGGTGGGTGGGGACTTTAATATAATTTTTCATAACTACGAGAAATCAGGTGGGCGTAGGCCCGATCTAACTTTGATGAATAGTTTTGACAATGTTATGGTGGATGCAAGACTTTCAGATTTGGGTTTTGTTGGCTCTAAATTTACCTGGAAACTTGGTAAAGTTTTTGAAGGCATTGATAGATGCTTTGCTAATATGGATTGGTTTTCTTCTTATGGATTTTCTCAGGTTCGGCATCTTTCTATTTCGGGCTCTGATCGTAAACCTATCCTGCTCTCTTTTGACTTCTTTAAAAGAGGTTCTACTTATCACTTTCATTATTTAAATGTTTGGTCCAAACATGATGATTTTTTTAGACTTTTTGCGGACAATTGGAAGTGTTCGGAAGTTGGGAATGCATGGTACCGTCTTTGGAAACTTCATAAAAGCGTTGTCGCTGCTTTAAGAGCTTGGAATTTGGAGGTTTTTTGTGACATTCATGCCAGAGTGGCTAAGGCTGAACATACGGTTCAACTTCTTTAGGATCTTTATGAATCTTCTAATGATTTTATTTCTTAGTTACAGGATGCTCATAATGAGCTTTTAGCTGCCTCGGCTCAGGAGGAAGCTTTTTTGGAACAAAAAGTGGGGGAGGCTCAATTCTTACATGGTGACAGAAATACAAAATATTTTCATTCTTGCATTAAACAAAAAAGAGCTAGTAATTTTATTATCTGTATTAAAGATGAGTGTGGTAATTGGATTACGGGAACTCAGGATTTGGGAGAAAGTGCAATTCAGTACTTTAAAAATCTTTTTTTGCAGCGTCCTAATTTTGGTACCTTTAACCATACTCTCTTTAATGATGTTCAAGACTACACTCAATATTTAGATCTTTGTGGTATTTCCACTGCTGATGATATTCTCCATGTCCTTAATGAGATTAATTGTCCTTAATGAGATTAATTGTAATAGAGCTCCTGGACCCGATGGTTTCACCTCAGATTTCTATGTTAAATGATGGAAAATTGTCCAACATGATGTGTTTAATTCCATTCAAAGGGGAGAGACTGGGGAAATATTTTTCTGCTGCCACCATCGTTCTTATCCCCAAATCTACCCAAAAATCTAATTGAAAACATTTTCGTCCAATATCTCTTACTTTTGTTATTTCGAAGGCTATTAGCAAGATTATTTTGAAACGTCTGTAGCCCCATTTAAATCATATTATCTCTCAGAATCAATTGGCTTTCATACAGGGTCAGGTTATTACTGATAACATCATGCTTTCTCAAGAATTACTGTTGTATATCGATAAGAAGTGTCATGGAGGTAATATGATAACTAAGCTTGATATTTGCAAAGCTTATGATTCTATTAATTGGGAGTTTATTCTGGATGTTCTCAAAGCTAGAGGGTTTCCATCCCTCCTTCTGTCATCTAATTCATGATTGGCTCAGCTCCAATCACTATAGCATTCTCATTAAAGGTGAGTTACATGATTTTTTCAATGCCGCGTGGGATCAAGCAGGGGGATCCTCTCTCACCCACTATTTTTATTCTTGTGTTTGATTATCTCTCCCAGATTATTAATCACAAATTTCATCTTATGCCAAAACTCCAATTTGATAATAAGCCTAAAGTACTTATTTCTCATTTAGCCTATGCCGATGATGCGGTTTTATTCTCTAATGCTTCCAAAGACTCTATCAGAAGCATTAATCATATGTTGGAGGAGTTGAAATTAATTTCTAGACTCCAATTTAATGCCACTAAATGCCATCTTTGTTTTGGGAGATTTTTGAATCACCGTATTAATGATTGAACGGCTAATTTCACTGGTTTCTCTATTTTCACTTTACTTATTAAATATTTGGGCATCAACTTACTCAAAGGTTGAATTAGACAATCTCAACTGGATGATCTGATGGATAAGATTAGGGAAAGGATGCTTGATTGGAAGAACAATCTTTTGTCTCTTGGGGTTCGCATCATTGTGCTTAGAAGCATTGTTCAAAGTATGCCTTTGTACGCTTTACAAGTCCTTTACATTAAAAAAAAACACTCAAAATATTTTGGAGCAGTGTTTCAAAATTTTTTTTTTTGTTGGGTACTCATTCTAGCAAGAAATGATGTTCTTGGAAGGCCGTGTGTAAACCTATTACAGCAGGCGATTTGGGTTTCAAGCAACTACATCACATTGCTGAAATTAATTTATTCAAACATTGGTCAATTTTTGGAAAGGTAATTCTTTATGGGCTATTTATTTACATGCTAAATATTGCAAACACTATCACCCAACTTCTGTTGTGTGGAGAAAATGGGATTCTAGGTTGTGGAAGAGGCTTCTTCATGTCCGCGATTGGGGTAAGGATTTCATATTTAGGGACTTGGGATGTGGCAATGTTTCCTTTTGGCTAGATTCTTGGGCTCACGGGATTGTACTACCACAAAATGAAATGTACAACAATCTTTTTGTTTCTGATACTTGGATAAACAATTCTTGTAACCTCCCCTCACTTACCCAGCTAGTGAGGGTTGATAACGTTGTCTATATCTCTACTATTCTGTTTGATACTCAAAAGGCTGATAGTCTTATATTGAAGATGCATTCCAATGACTTTATTTCTAAAACCATATATCATTCCACTTATCGTTTTCAACCCACTAATTGGGGGGACAACATTTGGAACCATGCACTTACTCCTTCTATGTCATTTTTGGCTTGGAGAATTTTTCATCAATTACTTCCCTATGATGACATTCTTAAACTCAAAGGATTGAGGTTAGGGTCTATTTGTTCCTTTTGTAGAGAGGATGAGGAAAATTTGGAGCGCATATTTTTTCATGTCCTTTCTCATTGCATATCTAGAAGTTGGCGGGACCTTGGTTTAGTACCTCTATCTATTCGGCCCATGAATTTATTATCCACCATCTCTTTGTGTAACCTGAATAACCGGCATAATCATTTTCTACAAATATACCTGTACATTATTTCTTGGTTTTTATGGATGGCTCGGAACGAGATTAAGCATAACAATGGGAAAGCTCGATGCTCCACTGTTTTTTCTAATATTTTATCTTTCAGTCTTAGAGTTTTCATGTTAAGTGGTATGAAGAATGGTTTTTACTCTAGTATTATCTATTTTGACTCTTTGTGCAACACTCCTCCAGTCGGTCGTTTGCGCATCCACCTACTTTGGTGAGATGGTGTCCTCCTCCTACTGGATGTGTGAAAATTAATTTGGATGGAAGCTGGACTTGTGCTGGCCTCGGTGGAGTTACATTATGTTTTTTTCATCTCCTTCTTCTGCGAGCTCGGCCTTGGAATCTGAAGCTCATGCAATTCTCATGGGGGCTAATATTGTTGTCTCGATGAATTGGTACTACCTTGAGATTGAAACGGACCCTAAGTTTTTTTCAATTAAGCAGGTGACTTTGGATTTGGCTTACTACATTAACTGCATTAAACTTCTCATTTCTAATATTTCTGTGGTTTGGAAGTTTATTCATCGGGAAGGAAATAAGCCGGCTAATTGGGCCACCCAGATCGGTGCTAATGCGTTTACTATTTCGGTTGGAATGGTTCTGCCACCCCCTTTAAAAGTTTTAATTAATGGTGATACTATTGATGCCCCTTATGTTTGTAATGCTTCTGAATAACCTACTTTTTGGTGGCCACTTTTTTATGCACATTGAGGGAAGCTATATTTCTGTGAGGATTTTTTGGTTAACTTATCATACTTTATCTGATGCTAGGATGTCGTTGGTTTTTAGAGTTTTTGCTTGGCACTTTTTATTTTTTCATCAAAAACGAAAATTTTTCCTTCCAATTTTATGGGGCTACAGGAATAATTTTCGGTTTTCCTATTATGTGCTTCACCTTTCTCTTCAAAGGCAAATGTGGATTTTTGGTTTTCATTGCTAGAGCCGCCGTACAGTGTTTTGCATGGAGACCATATGGACTGTGGCTTTGAATTTTATTAAGATTTTTTATTTGGTGGCTTTTGTTATGTTGGACAAAAATATTGATTTGCAATGTTATATTTTATTGGGGCCGCGATTGTTTCTTTGGGATTGGAAGCCGTTCTCATTAGATCAGGATGCTTGTCTTACTATTATCGTCGTCGACGTCGACTGACTTCTGCATTTTGTTGGACATGTCTTTTTGGGTATATTTTTTATGTGTGGTATACATATTTTAGATTACATGTACTTTTGGGTATGATATATCTTTATGTTTTTCTTTTCTTTTTGTTGTGTGGAGTTGTAATTTGGAAAGCAGAACCCCTAGGAATTTTATGTATTTCTTTCGGTTTTTAGATGTGGATCCACTCTCCCTTTCAAACTTTTTTGAAACCTCTTCTTATATTAACACGTAGGGAGTCATGAGTTGCTCCTTTCCTAATATATATATATATA
>NW_018234291.1:49151-50566 GCF_001263595.1 Phalaenopsis equestris
TATATATATATATATAAAAGAGGCCCAACGACACTCTCGAATTATCTCAATGGAGAACCCTAGTCACCGGTATCCCCCACAACAGTTCTCCTCCCATTCGCATGCCCTAAAGGCTCTCATAATTCGGCCATATCCTCCTTCTTTTTTTCCTTTCTTAGCCGAACAAGAACCGTAGTCGTTCCTTTCTCTCGCAGACGACCTCTCTCACTGGTGACCTCGCTGACCTACTTCCTCCTTTTTTCTGGGACCTCTTCCCTCTAAAGCCCTAGCTAGACTTCTCCCTTCTATTTTCTTCTTCCCCAATACTTTTGAGGTGTTGAAGGTTTTACTACATGGTCTTACTTGCCTTTCTCTGAATTTATCATCATTCAGAAGTCAAAGTTACTCGCAGGCAAAAGAAAAAAAACAAAGAGGGTAAAATCAGATTTAGATTGTAACACCTGCGAGAACCATGCCAATACTGCAAATGAAGTGCAGGAATTAGATGTTGAGCTTGACTTGAGTGGAATCTCCATGGCATAAAAGCTTGCTAGGGTTGAGTTGATCGGTGATGGTGAATCTAAAAATGCTACTAAGAAGGAATCGCTTCCCCCTAGAAAAATTTCGAGTGCTGATTCCTTGCATGTTTTTTGAAGAAAGCAATTCATGCTCAAGGTCATGCATTACTGGCGGAGTGTTTCTCCACTACTGATGGAAAGGTTATCAAAAATTCAAATGCACTTCTCAATCCCTCAGATGTTCTCATGCTTTCAAAATCCCTTTTATCTTGGATTGAATCAAGTGGTTCACCTCTGATACATGTAATTCCATGGCTAAGAAGTCTTCCTTATCAACATTCAAGTTCAATAGCATCACAAGTATCATCATTTCTCATTCTGAAGACATTTTGCTAGCTTATTGATGCAAGTATTTCAAAATACCAAACTGCTCTTCAGTTATTGACTTCTTTGGATTGTCTTTGTGCTAAGATTCCTGAAATGGAAGAGAGCTCTTCTCTAGAGGTAATCTATGAGGATAATGAAAGTGATGAAGAAGAAGAGTATGATGAGGCGATGGAGATCGATGAGGAAATCAACGAGCTCGGGGATGTGATTAATTCGACGCATAATTCTAACGGAAGTGATATCATGAGTGATTGAACGAGCCATGGCTTTCTAATCTATCTGCGGAGTTCAAGGGCAAAGTTATGGTGGTTAGATTTCAGTTAAAAGGATGATTCATATGTTGAACAGGCATTCAAGTTTGAATACCATTTTGATAATAATAATAATAATAATAATATTATTATTATTATTATTATTATCAAAATGGTATTCAAACTTGAAAGAAAGGATGGGAAAATTATTTTATTGTTGTATTAATAACTGTTTTCAATATTGTATCAGATTTAGGATCTATATATGTTGTCTCGATGA
>NW_018234291.1:51366-51716 GCF_001263595.1 Phalaenopsis equestris
CACAATAATCAATTTGAGCTTAGTCCAAAGCTAGCTCAAGTTTGACCCAAATTAGCCCCATATGCCTAATTTGGGTCTAAATCCAAATTTCATCAAAATCCACCTAATTCACTATCAAATTGATTTCGAAATGACTTTCATCCATTATGAAAGTTGTTCATCATGATGTTTTACACCAAACACAACAATCAATTCGGACTTAGCCCACGACTAGCCCAATTTTGACCCAAACTTAGCCCAACATGCTTAAAATGGGTCAAAAAGCAAAAATCCACCAAATTGATTAACCAATTGACCTCAAAATGACTTTCACCCTTCATGAAAGTTGTTCCTCATGATCTCCTACACCA
>NW_018234291.1:53084-53742 GCF_001263595.1 Phalaenopsis equestris
TCACAACAGTGAAGGAAGCCAAACCCCCATCAATTTCCCCTCTGAAATAGCCTCTACCATAGCGCTCAACCAACACCCAAAATCGGCTGTGGTCGAAATCATATATAGGCCTTACACCAGAGCCAGAGGCTCATTCTTAAGCTCTTTGGGACCCAACGAAGGTGTGAAGAATCTCTGATTGAGGCCAAAACTCTCGGAGCAAAGGTGTAACCTCACTCACTCTCCCGAGCCTTCGCGAGCACTCCATTTATGATGGCTTGATTTCATAGTATGTTTACCATTAAGATGTGTTTGTCTCTTCAAGATGAACTATTTAAAAAAATCATCAAAATCCATTAAGAAATGAGAGAGATATTAAGGTTTTAAGTTGGACGGCTCTCGGTTAAGGCCATCGGGGATGATGAACGAATGCCGTCCATTCTCGCGTGTATTGAATAGATGGCGGAGATCAAGTCGGATGATCCTCTGAAACGATATGGCGGGCCGCGTGGCAGCTGACTCAGAAGGCGACGTCGAATAGAAGCGCACCGCGTGGCTGTTCGACGGATCCGATGATCCAGTCATCCCGTGGTTTGAATAAATAAATAGGGGTATTTAATAAATTTAGAAAATAGCCCCTAAACTTCAAAAATCCATATCTTTGCATAGAAAATTCATA
>NW_018234291.1:55019-59639 GCF_001263595.1 Phalaenopsis equestris
AAACTATTTATCTTGAATTAATTTTTCTTGTAATTGAACTGCATTTTTATTATTTGTGTTGTTGTGTGTGTGTTGTAGTATTGAAAGATTATTACAACTCACCACAAAAACCGTGCGAAACCAAGTCCATCTATTTAAAGAGGAGTCAAACACCTTTTTTTCCAAAAGACACACCCCTTCATCGTAGAGACAACCCTTTCACTCCAAGAGACACATCTCTTCATAAAAACTCTTTTCCAAGTGTCTAAATTCATTGAATCATTCCATGGGGTGTGCAAGTTGTCCAAAAGCTTCTAAAATATCCCGAAATGGCCCAACATCTCCCAAAAGTTGACCAATAACCATCACGGGAGCTATAGCACCAGACATAGGCACTATGGTGCCATTCTAGGCGTGATAGCACCACCCTGTCCAGAAGTCCATTGTTTCACCCTATTTCACCCCATTTTTGCTCCATTTTGCTCCAATTTTAGCTTCTTTGCAGTCCATATTGTTATACCTACAAGATAAACATGAAAACAACCGTTCTTTAAAGTTTAATTTCATTAAAAAGTATGTAATCAATATGAAGGAGATTAAGATTCGAAAGTCATATCAAATGTCCTAGATCAGATTTTTTTCTTTGCTTAATTTGGCTCCAAATTACACCATTTTTGCTTCATTTTAACCAAAAGTCCCTTTCATGTACTTGAAGATAAAAATATGAAAATTACCATCATTTAAAGTGTAATATCATTAAAAATGTGTATAAAATGAGCATGAAATGTGCACTAAAAACATGTAATTTTTAATTTGATCAATAGACACCAGAAGAAAGTTCATGATCCATAATTTCTCAGCATGACGTATTTTCATTAAGCAGTTTAATAGAGCTCAACACCATGCCATCATTGGTGATTTTGTTGTTGAGAAAAAAAAGATCAAAGAAAACTTCATGGAGTATTTACTAAAATGTTGACCTCACTTTTAGTTGAGGTTTAGTTTCCTCTTTAGAGCCTAAGTCTAGCCATAGGGCTTTCTTATTGACTACTCCTAGAGAACTAGAAAAGGAGCCCTCACCATTAGAAACTCAAAACTCTTTTTTGCTCAACTTGAAGTTCCACATATTGGTCCTAACCTCTAGCACTTAGTAGGTGGCCTCAATATGGGGGAGCTCAAGGGGCATCCCCATAGGATTACTTGGCCTTAAAGTTGACCCTGGGTGTTTTTCTTGAGCTAGTTAGCTAACTTGCATATCCTTACTTACACTCTCTTTAACTCACAACCCTAAACTCAACTTGTTGATTTTGATCCCTTGATCTTTTGGGAGACTCATGTAGAAGGTCCCCTAGACCCACTAGCCCTAGGCTAGAGTCTAGCTCAGACCAGTACATGAAAGACCCAAAGTTGGGGATTTCATTGGTCCATGGCTCATATAGGGTGGTTGACAACTCAATTTCACTAAAATATCCAACACAGCCTTTTGCCCCCAAATCTACCCAAATTACTTAAACACCCTCCCAAATCCTAAATTTGGCCAAAATTCTCAATTTCACTCAAAATACCCAAATTTCCTAAAAAATCATTTCAAAACCTTTCAATCTACCAAAATTACCCAAAATGTTCCCAAATTTCCAAAATTACCAAAATCCCCCCAAATTTGCCACAATTACAAAAAAAACCTTGATGGCCCAAACTTTCCAAAAACCTTCAAAATCATTTAAAATGACTTAAAACCAACTTAAATAGTTCCATTGAGTCCAATTTGGCCAACTTGATCAAATTTGACCAAATGCCCCAAATTGCCCTTAAAGGCGCCCAATTACCTCAATTCATCTCAAAGGTCCATCAATTTGATCCCAATTTCCTTCTATTTCAATTTTATGCTCAAGTTCATCATGATTAAACTCAATTCAAACAAAATCCCATCTTAATTCACCCATACTTCATGTTTCTATTGGAGACCTCATAATGGAGAACCAAAAGCCTAACGAGACCCTAGTGGATTACATCTTGAGGTGGAGAAACCTTAGCATGAAATGTGAACCACAGTTACATGAATATCATGTAATTGAGATCTTACTCAAAAGCTTTCATGGGCTGGTAGCTTTCATGCTCAGGCGACTCATCATTAAATCCTTCAAGAAGCTACTTAGCAAAGCTAGTAATCTGTAAGAGGAAGTTAAACATATGGATTCTCAGGAGAAATAAAAAAAGACCAGAGCAACCCTAATAATTGAGAAGAAGTCTGGGACATTGGTAATGATTGACATGGGAAAGCAGCCAATGAAGATACATGCACATATTTTCCGTCAAGTAACTAGTCGTCATCGCAACATGCTCAACAACATACATGACAGTATCGCCAGTTGTCGGCACTATTTTTGGTTGTAGGAGTTGCCCGTTGGAAGCTGTCAGCCGCCAGAATCGGAATCCCGTCACCTGCATCAGAAATGCATTTTTAATTTACATATATATATATATATATATATATATATATATATATGTAACAAAGCTAG
Organism: Phalaenopsis equestris; assembly: GCF_001263595.1. NCBI lineage: Eukaryota > Viridiplantae > Streptophyta > Magnoliopsida > Asparagales > Orchidaceae > Phalaenopsis > Phalaenopsis equestris. The sequence goes on from NW_018234291.1 coordinate 57,518, forward strand.
GTTTGACAATATCAAACCTATGAAAAAAGCTGTGGTGTTAAATTGTACTTCCTATATGTAGAAATTAATTAAGTACCAAAAGTTTCTCAATATTTTCCACAATTGGGTGCCTGAGGAGAAATTTATGCAAGTTTGCAAGCCAATTTTGGTCCTTTGGACCCCTCCTCCATCTGAGTGGCTGAAGGACAATACAGATGGAAGTTTCTCTAACAAATCTACTGGTGTTGGGGGTATTATTAGAAACTCCAAGGGGAAGTGAGTGCTTTACTTTTCCTCTCCATCTAGGGCTTATGATGCACTAAAAGCTGAAATAATAGCCATTTATTGGGCTATATATCATTCCAAACACCTAACATCAAAAATCTATTTGTAGAATCTGACTCCAACACTTGTATCAGGATATTTCAGAAAGATGAAGCTCCCCCATGCATATTATCAGATGGGTAAATAAACTTAAGTGTTTCTTCAACAATGTTAGAGTGAAGTTTCAACAATAATTCAACACACTTTTTTGCAGCAATGGGGAGGAATACATAAGAGATTTCTGTGGGAACTGCACCTCCACCTCAACTAGCTTTTTTGTTACATGGGGATAATTTGTCCATTCCCCTTCTTCATTGTATGTAAGGATCTATATATATATATATATCCTGGTAAATCTACAAAGATATATATATATATATATTGAGTAAGGAGCCAAGCTCCAATTCATTAATGAAAACAAAGCCAAAATACAAAGGGAAATGAGAAAGGTGACAGGAGAGGGCCTATAGAAATGAAGGCAACCTCTCAAAACAACAACAGGTGTTATCTGATATAAGGGAGAAGCAACAGATCACTAGATAAAAGAAAGTCCAGTGGGGGAGGAATCCTTCTGCTCACTAAGGGTTCTTCAATAGAGAGACCCCTTCTAGCCAGCCAATTGGAGGGTATATTTCCTTCTCTGTGGATATGGGAGAACTTGATAGAACAAAACTTAAGCAATTGATGAATACCAGAGATCCAGCATATTAAATTCCATGGGGTATCACAAGAACCATGGATAATGTTAATAAGTTACAAAGAGTCAGATTATACCCATAGCTGGTCAAAATGGCAAGATCTGGCTAAAGTGATGGCCCAAAATACAGCTTGACATTCTGCTTCAAAGGAGTCTAAAGCTTTAATAGGAGATTGAAAAAATAAGATACATCTCCCCTCATGATTCCTGAATACACCACCAATACCAGTAGAGTGAGATTTGTGGCTACCATCAGTGTTTATTTTGGTCCATCCAAGCTTTGGGAGAGTCCAACAAATTTCCAATATTTTGGTAGTGTGTGGCTTGATAGAAAGGCCCATCTCCAACACAACCTCAAACTTTTTAAATTTAATCAGTTTTTGTATAAAAGCAATAAAATTGAGACCCACCCTCATAGGATCTAGATGGGAGTTGTCATGCTTTACCTGGTTTCTTGCCATCCAAACAAACCACGCCACAATGTTGGGGATGTCCTGAAGATTGAATCCCCTCCAATCAGACCAGCAATTATTAAAAACCTTCCATGTTAGATTCATTGTTGGGGTTTTGAGTTTACCATTCACAAAAGACCAAACTTCAAGTACCCAAGGGCAGGCAAAGAAAAGATGGGTAATAATTTCCTCTTGGGACTGGCAGAAATTGCATCTGGAAGGACCCCTCAGACCCTTCAATTTCAAAATATCATCAGTGGGAATCAATTTTAAATCCCTTCAATTTCAAAATATCATCAGTGGGAATCAATTTTAAGAAGAGTCTCCATTTGAAAAAAGACATGGATGGGGTGAGGAATTTATTCCAGATTGTATGGCCCAAATGTACCACCAGTTGGGGAGGCTAAGAAGGGATTGATTTCTTTTTTATAGTTATTCTGTCTTTAACTCCAGGTTTTACAAATAATTTCTGAATATTAGATAGTTGAGAAGGGCTACATAAAGGAAGAATTGGAGTAATATTCCACTTGCCATGAACCCAGATGTCCTTCACAAGCAATGGAGCAGCTGGGGCATTCTGATCCTGAAGAAGGCAGCCTTCCAAAGACCAATTATCCCACCAGATGTTTACCAAGCCCTCACCAATCTCCCAGACATACAATTGTTCAGC
>NW_018234291.1:59905-60322 GCF_001263595.1 Phalaenopsis equestris
GATCCCTTCTAACAATCTCTGAGAAGACTTTTTCAGAATGTTCATTTGTAGTAGATAGGATGGAATAGCAGATAGACACTTTTGAGGAGTGTGATCCTACCCCCATTGGATAAAAAGGAATTCTCCCATGCTTGCAATTTTCTTTGGACCTTATCAATTATGTGATCAAATTGAATGTTCTTTGCTCTTCCTTTGATAAGAAATGGCCCCAGATATTTCATAGGAAGGCGGCTGTTTTTGAACCCAGTGAAATCAGTAACCCAGGACTTTAAGTCATTTTTGCATTGCTTACTGAAAATGGAGATGCACTTCTTTTTATTTAATTTCATTCCAGAAACCTCCTGAAAGGTCTCCAGATTCTGCATGAATAATTTAACAGTGGCTTTGAAAGCTTTTGAAAAGATAATGATGTCATCA
>NW_018234291.1:60961-70286 GCF_001263595.1 Phalaenopsis equestris
ACCTTTGTGTTGTCAATGGAGTTTAGAGCTTCCCAAATTTCCTTTTCATCAGTAATGTTAGTGAGAGATAAACTTTTAGTGAATTCCCTTTCCTTATTAAACATTGTATCTTTGATGGCTGGGTGAGAGGATGAATTTTGTCTGAACATGTTTTGAAAGTAATGTACAGCATGATTAGCAATTCCCTCAGCATTGGAAATCCAGTGACCCTCCTGAGAAAGGATTTTGTGAATTGTGTTGCTTTTCCTCCTATAATTAATGCAAGCATGATAATATTTAGAGTTCCTGTCACCCTCACAAAACTTGATTTTGTTTGCCTTTTGAGCATAGAGAGCCTCTTGCATGTTGATCTGATCCAGCATATGTTCATTAGCTAACTGAAGGTCCATTTCAGACCCCATGTCAGAGGATAAGAGTTGTTCTAAATGCAAAACATTTTGTTCAGCTTCAAGGACTTTTTTATCAATGTTCCCCACCACCTCCCAGTTTCAATTTGTGAGTTGTTTGATGAATTTTTTATGTAAAAGCTAAAGCTTGATACTTGGTATGTGATGATGGCAGTCCAGGCCTTTGATACTTGATTAAGAAAATCCCCATGCATTGACCACATGTTAAGATATCTAAATTTAGCTTTAGTTTTAGAAGAGGATGAAGATATTTGAATAAGTAAGGGTCTATGATCAGACCCACTCATAACACTCATAGCCAAGTGCTGGACAAAAGTATGTAGTAACTCTCTAAACCAAATATCATTTACCAAAACTCTATCAAGCCTCTCCCACATCTTCTCCCTCTCCCTTCTCCAAGTAAATTTAGTGCCTGTAAACCCCAGATCAAAAAGGCCAGCAGACTGAATGTTGTCATTGAATGTGTTCATTAGATTAATATCAGGAGATATCCCACCCTTCTTCTCACTAGGTGAAGAGAGGCAGTTGAAATTACCTCCCACTAAACAGAAATCCCTTATAGAGGTACTGAACTCTTGTAACTGTTGCCAAAGATCCAGTCTAGCAGTTGTTGTACAGCCAGCATATATGAAGGTAGCAAAACCATGATAATAACTGAAATTAAGCTTCAAATGGATAAATTGGTCTCCCTCTTTAAGAACAGTGCATAGGACTTCCTTTCTGCAAAGAAACCATATTTTACTGTTAGTGTTTATAAAAAGCTGAAAACCAGGGAATTTCCTCACAAATCTGTTAACATTTTTAGTGACCATTGGTTCAAGTAGAGCAATGATCCAAGGTTTATACATCCTATTGAGAGCAAGGATTCTGTTAAGGGATTTAGGATGTGCAAGTCCCCTAACATTCCAACAAATAAGATTCATTAACCAATAGAGGTGCATTTTCCTCTTCTCCTAGTTCTAATAGTGCTAGAAGAAAGAGGGGGAGCATCCTCCAAAGAAGATGAAGAGGGAAGTAGGTTCTTTAATTCCAAAGGCATTTTCTTCTTTCTTGTCTTTTGGACTTGCCAGCCATCTTCAAGATTCCTAGCTAACTGCAAAATCAAAGGGTCATCCTCTGGTAACTCAATAGCTGTAGCCTCTTGATCAGCAAAAAGTGTAGAATGTTCAGTATAGAGAGTTTGTTCAATTTGAGTAGAATGTGGCATGAGGTGAAGGTGCTCAGTTTAGTTAATGGTTCATGGTTAATGGTTCATGGTTAATTTGGGGGTTGGGTACCACACTCTCTTGTGTCATAGCTTGGGGCAGCTCTAGTTCAGTATCATCATGGACCCTTGTCCCTGGCAACTCAGGCACATTAATAGCACAATCAGCAGCAGTAGGTAACAGCAGTAGGTAACTCAGTGTCATAACTCAGTGTCATGTGATTCAAATTCCTCAGGATGACGTCTGGGGATTTTCCTTCCTAGGTGGAGTCTAAATCATTTCTCATCAGTGTGGCCAAACATACTGCAATGATGGCAATAGTAAGGTCTTTGTTTAGCTATGATTTTCTGCCAGTATCCATTATGCGTATCCATTATGCTTAGATCCATTATGCTTAGTGCCTAACCAAATTTCCTCCACAGCTGGTAGAGTAATATTACTTTGCACCAAAATTTTGGCTACAGAAGGTCTAGATAAGTTGAAAGTGGGGGCATCCAATTTCAGAGGTCTTCCCAAAGCTTTGCCAATATTGAAAAGAACTTTGTGGTTGAAAAAATGTAGTTTAAGTCCAGGTAACTTAAACCATATGGGGACAATGGGAAGTTCTTTGTTGGGATCAAAATCAGGAGTCCACTTTAAAAGCTTCATTGAGATTCCTTCAATCAAGATAGATTGTTTAGAAAAAATTCTAGCATAGTCTTCCTCCCTTGCGATTAATGAGTATGTGCCTACCATCAAGTAGGCCTACTTTCTAGGCCCCTTTGAATTTCAGTCCATCAAAATATCTTCTCACAGATTCCATCTTAGGGTGGCCAAGTTAAAATTTACCAATTAAGGTGAATTTTTGACATTCAGTCAGACCATTTAGGTCCTCTTTAGTAAAATAGATAGCTAATTTCCCACTTTTCTTGCATATGGGTTTGAAGAGAGGGTCATTACCCTCATGATATTCTTGAGGAAAAACCAAATCATCAGGATTGTGAACTATCTCCTGACCTTTCCCAACAATGTCAGCAAAAGTAGTTTTGGCCCACTGAGTATTGGTGGAAATATCAATTGGAGATGGGTCTGACATCACTGAAAGAGTTTATCAGAGATAGATTGACCCAAAGCAGTCCACTGCCAGTGAAAACCAAAAGAGTCCAACCACACAGTAGGTAGAAGACTCCAAGCAAACAGCCAAACAAAGCGAAGCAGAACACAATGAGGCTAAGCAATAGAATCAGTAAAGAAAACCTTTTTAGAAATATACTTGACCCTGGGATGTCAAACTGCAAGTGAGACACCAAAGCAAAACCAACCCCACAGTAGGTAGAAGACAAACAAAAGGCAAAACAGTGGGCAAAGCAATGGAACAATAAAAATTTGAAAAAACCAGAACCCGAGAAGATGTTAAAGCTTTTTTATTTTTTTTTAAAGAGTTACTCCAGGCTCCCTTCATGTTAATAACTAGAGGGGTTACAGAAAAAAAGGGGGTTATTGGAGCCCCAGCTAACTACCAAAAACACCTACGGGGTCCTTTAACCAATTACAACTCCACTCAAAACAGTAAATACCATATCCACCTCAAAAGAAAATAAAAAGGACCAGTGAACCCTTAAGTAAATGTATACCAAGCCCTAAGTCATACTTAAGTAAAGAAAAGGAATTGAAGCAGGAGCAACAAGTTCTAAGTTCAGGAGGGCAGCAACAAACCTAGACCAAACCATGAATCAATATTAACAATATAAATGTTGTTCTGACTAGCAATTCTTAGGTGGGGAAGGTTAATTCTATCCCCATGAAGTAAGAAGAGAAGTTGGACAGGAGGGACAGTAGCCACAGTTGTGATGGTGCAGCTGAGACCATATCTTGTAAGCAAATTGGCAGGTTGGTTGCCCTCCCTGAACATAAAAGTGAAATTCACTTGGAGGTGTGAAGAAAGCCTTTTGATGTTGTGGGTCCAGTAAGATTGATTTCAGGGATGCATATCCTCAGTGCTTAACAATTTGATGGTCACAGTTGAGTCCACCTCAATCCAGATGTTATTCCAACCAATCTTAGTTGCAACAATAATTTCTCAGTAGACAACAAAAATTTCAGTTTCAATTGCATCAGCAGCCAAGACCGGAGTATGGAAATATAAAAGGCAGTGTCCTAGGTGATTTCTAAAAATACTACCTACTCTAGCCCCCCAACTCAGAGAAGCTTCCATTAGTGTTGATCTTGATAGTGTTTTCCAGAAGACTTTATTGATTTGGTTAGGAGTTTCCTTGCTATCCAAATAGAATTTATCCAAATATTGGAATCTTTTATATCTGATCAGCTTGTGAATGCAAGATATAATATTCCTAACCACTTTTTCAGCATTGTAAACATTCCCTTAAAATTTTGCACCATTTCTATTCAACCAAACAAACCATGCTACAATGAAAGGTATAGGGCCACAATTAGTTTGATGCCAGCTCTGCCAACATTTAATGAGTTTATCTCAAGTGAGATGAAAGGTTTCAATATCTGGGTAATGCATCAACAGGTTCCAAATTTTATGGGCAAAGTTAGATTCAAAGAATAGGTGAATGATAGATTCTTCCTATTGAAGACACAACCCACATCTAGAAGGCCCTCTCAAACCTTTCAACTTGAGTATGACATCAGTAGGGAGAAACTATTTAAGAATCCTCCAGCTAAAGAAAGCCGTAGAAGGAGATAGAGATTTATTCCAGACAATATCCCCCCAAGAAATCTGCTCCCAGTCATAAATTTTGGAGTTTATAGCTTTAATGAGGCTTTGAGTAGAGTAGATCTGCCAAACATGTTTGTCTATCTTAGTCCTGTCAAACTGTATGGTGGTTATTCTTTTGACTGAATGTTCCTGCAAAATAGTAGAAAGTTTTGGGATGGACTAGCTGTTGCCTTCCCAACAGTTAACAATTTTGAGTTTAGGATTAGGGGAGGTGAGAGGACTCAACCAATCTTTAGGGCACCAATGATCTAACCAAAAGCAGGTATTGCCCTTACCCAAGTCCCAAAGGAAGAGGTCTTCATCAATATGTCCGATCCTGAGCATCTTCACCCATACTTTGGAATCTCCATTTTTCTGCTCACCAGTGTAGGATTCTGGTCTTTACAGTATTTACCCCACATAAATTTAGCTCAGAGGGAGGACTGAGATTTAAATTTAATGCACATCTTACACAGGTTGATTTGTAGTAGTTGGCTCAGACCCTTAAAACCAATGCCCCTAGCCAATTGAGGAGTAGCCACCTTTTGCCAAGAAGTCCAATGCATTTGTTGTCTTTGTCCAGCCCAAATGAATCTGTTAAAGGCTCTCTTCATCTGAATTTGTGTGATTTTTGTCATAGTAGTCATCTGTAGGATGTAAGAAGGGAAAGTTATTAAAATACTCTTCAAAAAGGTAATTTTCTCACCATTAGAGAGGAAAGATTGGGTCCAGCCAGAGAGGAAGGAGGAGATCTTATATAATACTTCTTCAAATTGAATTTGTTTGGTTCTTACAGTTAGCAATGTAACTCCAAGGTACTTGATGGGAAGCTGAGTACAAGAAAACCCTGTGTATCCAGTGGCCCATTGCTTACACTTGGAGGAGGCTTTCTTATTAAAGATCAGGTGACATTTATCAGCATTAAATTGCATCTCTGAGTGTAGTTGGAACTTTTGTAGGCTTTGGAAAACTTTCTTCACTGCATTCTTATGAGCACTTAAAAAAACCATTATATCATTAGCATAGAGAAGGTGGGAAATTGCAATATTAGAGTTGTGATGGTATTTGAAATAGTTTTGAGGTAGGAGAGCAGCATCAATCATTCTAGATAAGTAGTCTATGGCTAAGATGAAGATGGTGTGGGATAAAGGGTCCCCATGCTTCAAACCTCTGGTGGCAGTAAAAGATCCCCAGATTTGCCCATTGAGGAGGATTGAGTGGGCATTGTTGTTTAACCATATGTGAATAAGTTGGCAAAAGGAGGTATTAAATCCCCTATCAGTGAGTATCTCCAATATAAAATCCCAGCTAATTGTGTCATAAGCCTTCTTTATGTCCAGTTTATAGATCAGATTGCCCCCTCTACAAGGTTTATTCAGATCATGCAGAAGTTCCTGAGCTAGTAGAGCATTATCAAGGATAGACCTGCTCTTTACAAAGGCAGTCTAATAGGGTTTAATCAGAACCTTAAGGTGGGGTTTCAATCTACTCACAATAATTTTACTTATTATTTTGCTGAGGATAGTAGTAAGGCTGAGGATAGTAGTAAGACAAATAGGTCTGAAGTGATCCCAAGTGTTTTGCATTTCAGTTTTAGGACTAAGAACATAAGTGGAATCCATGAAGTAGTGAGGAAGGTTGTTACCTTGAAAGAATCTAACCACTGCAGCTTCCCTCGCCTCTTACAATCCTTAAAGATATTCTCCAAGCCCTTGACTTGTCTCACTATCTCTATCTCTTTTTTTTTTGTCACCCTTTACATGTAACTCAACTCCTCTTCAAGCCCTAGACTTTCCTCTCTTTTATAAATGGTTGCCGCCCTCCAAAAAGAATTCAAAATTCCCTCTAAAATTCTATTCAAAAGTCAATTCTTTTGAATTTAAAAGACATTTCCATTGATCCAAGTGACATATCCCTTCTTAAAAGAACCTTCCAAAGTGTCTAGATACTTTGAATCACTCCAATGGGTGTTTAGAAAAAGTGTACCTTTTGAAATACATGCAAAATTAATCTTGAACCACCTTAATCCGCAAAAAAATGTCATCTCTAGCACATCTTGCATCAGTTCTCTATCAAATGGTGCATCTGACGCCAATCTAGAGCATTTTGTGTCAGTTTGTTGAAGACCGCATTGTTCTAGGTTTTAGCACATCTTGGGCCAATCTGTCACATCATGTGTCAATTCTCTGTATGTTAGCGCATCTTGCGCCAACCTGGCTCATCTTGCACCAAAATCCCAAAATTCATTGTTTTGGCTCCAAATTTTATTTTATTTTATTGTTACTTTTGCTCCAAATACCTAAAATTGATATACCTACAACAAAAACATGAAAACACCCTTCTTTAAAGTGCAATATCACCAAAACTAAGCATAAAATGTATACTTAAAACTACGTATTATTTTGGCGTATCAAAAGGATACAACAAAACACGGATTTCATATATAAAAGCTAGTTTACAAAACAAAGAAAGAAAAAAACACAACTTATCTCACACTCATTCCTAAGAAAATCCCTAGAAGTTCCCTTTAAGCACTTTCTCTCTTTACAATCATACTCAATTTTCTCTTAGAAGTGTAATGAAGATGAAATCTCTGAACTTCCCTTTCCTTTTATAACCCTAAAAGAAAATCCTCTCTTCTCTAAGACTTCTCTCACGCCAAAACCTTCCTCTCAATATCACGCCCCCTTTTCTTCTCTAGAATCCTCTTTTTTTTAATCAGGGCTAGCCTTCTTTCAAAAGATATTCAAAATTCCCTCCAATATTTCTCCCAAAAGCCACATCTCTTAACACCAAGAGAGAAGTCCATTCACCCAAGAGACATATCGCTTCATTAAAGAGCCTTCGCGAAGTGTCTAGATGCATTGAACCACTCCATGGAACCTTTGAATTTTTTGGAGCCTTCAAAAATCGATCAAAAATTGTCATGAACCACCTTACTCCATCTTAATTCGTCTCTGGCGCTTCTGGCACCAGTTCTGGCGCCTATGGAGTGAGCCTAATGAAGACTGCACTGTTCTCTGGATTATGGTGCTTCAGGCACCAATTTTGGCACTTCTGGCACCGTTTCTCTTGGAAATGACACCTCTCGCACTAGTCTCTGGTGCTTCTGGTGCCAGCTATCTGGAAAATGGCGCCTCTGGCACCAGGATAATGAAAAATCTCTATTTTTACTCCAAATTTTCTCCTTTTTGCTATTTTTTTGCTCCAAATGCCTAAATTTGATATACCTGCAACAAAAACATGAAAATACTCCTCTTTAAATGCAATATCACCAAAATAATCATAAAATTTTTATATAAAATAGTACATTTTTTGGGTGTATCAAATACCAAAAAAATAAAATTTAAAAAATGAAAATATATATTTAGAATTTTCTTTGAAACTTTTTTTGAAATGTAGGATTACTAAAAAATATACTAATTAGTTTTAACTTATTTTAAAAAAAAATAAGAAATTATAAAAAAATTTGCAAAAATCAAAATTATATAAAAATTGCAAAAACTAAAAAATAAAAAATATATATATTATTTAGATATTTTTTCAATATTTTCTGAATTTTTACTTTTTCCATGAGAATTTTAAGATCTGATGGTTTAGTACCTTACAATTCTGATTTAGAACGAACTATATGATAAATTCACAAGAAAAAATAACTTCACAATTCTCAAGAAATGGCAAACTCATCACAAATTAACATTAAAACTTTAACTACTGAAAATGAGCACCCAAATTTACACAGACCTTTAAAGGATTTTACAAATCCTGCGATAATGAAATTCACTTAAGTATTCAAATCCCTGCTATAGCGATGATACACCAAAATAATATAATATTTTAAGTACATATTTTATGCTTAATTTTTGTGATATTGCACTTTAAAGAAGGGTATTTTCATGTTTTTATTGCAGATATATCATTTTTAGGTATTTGGAGCAAAAATGACAAAAAGGACAAAATTTGGAGCCAAAACTGCCAATTTTGGGATTTTGGCGCATGATACGGTAGATTGACGCATGATGCACCATATTGACGCATGATGTGCCAAAATCTAAGGAATTGGCGCATGATGCGGCAAAGATAACTTTTTGCAAGTTAAGGAGGTTTGAGATGAATTTTGCACAAATTTTCAAAGGGGTACTTGTTCTACACACCTATTGGAGTAATATAATGCATCTTGACTCTTTAGAAGGTTCTTTTATGAAGGGATATGTCTCTTGGATCAAATGACACATCTTTTGAATTCAAAAGAGTTGACTTTTGGAAGGAATTTTGAATTTTTTTCAAGAGGAGGCAGCCCAAAATAAAGAAGAAGACTTCAAAGAGTTAGGAGAGAGTTTTTGGGGGGAGACGAGAAAGGAAGAGAGAGTGAAAGTTGGCATGAGAGGTGAGAGAGAGAAGAAGAGATTTTCTTTTAGGGTTGTAAAAGGGGAGGGGAGGGAAGGTGAGAGATTTCTTCTTCATTACACTTCTAAGAGAGAATTAGGAGTGATTGTAAAGAGAGAAAGGCTTTGAGAGAAATTCTAGGGATTTTCTTGGGAAGCATTGTGAGATAAGTTGTATTTTTATTTCTTTTGTTTTGTAAACTTTTTTCTATATATGAAATATGTGTTTTTTTGTATACTTCTCATGAATTATGAGTAGTCTTCTTTATCCTTCTCCCTACTTTGAGATATGGTTTTATGAATAATTGATTTTATTTTCTACGGTTTTAAATGTGTGATGATTTGAACTTCAATCTTCATTTACATTTCTATCTGGCCAATTGAAATGTTAAAACTTATTGAGAGACATATGTTCTGAAAAGGGATATGATTTCTACAACATAAAGAGAATCACATTTAATTTATTGAGAGAGTATGTCATCCATGGGATTGGGTGCAAATAAATAGGGAAATATACTTTGTTGGATGTGGAATTAGAGATTTTAAGGTGATATAATAAAATCCCCAATTTGATCCAGTTGATTGGAAATTGATGCAAGATTATTAGCCAAGATTATTAGCCCT
>NW_018234291.1:70304-102551 GCF_001263595.1 Phalaenopsis equestris
GGGGAGTAGTGAGAGCTCTAGGGGGCCAGCCAGTATCCTCCCAGCCTAATCATGGAATTAGGGACAAACTTTGAATTAGCCAATGTTCTTTATAACACTCGGAAGAGGGTAAAAAATAAGATTTCTCCTATTTGGCACAAAATATTTTTTTCTTCACAATCCATATACTAATTATAAAGGGGAAGGATGCTTTCTTAAATTTGAACTTTTTGTCAAATCAAAAAGTATGTTTAGTTTTCATAATTTCACCTTTAAATGTTAGTTCATAGTTAACTTTGTTTTTCAACTACATTTTATATAGCATTCACCTTAGTAGTTAATATTCAAACTTCGCACTTTACTTTTGTTTTGTATTTTTAAATTATAAAATATATTTAAAAGCTTAATTAAAGGACTTTCCAACTTCCCTGTGGGATCGATATCTATGACTCTATTAGAGTCCTTTGTTACTTGAGCGATATATATAGTTGTGTTGATTTAAAAGGGGATTTGATAGTTTTAAAAGAGTTTTAAAACATAAATTATTTTCATAAAAGTTACTTTTGTTGGGATTATATTACATATTTATTATATATTTATCGTGTGTAATTTTGTAATATTGAAAAATATTTGCCAAATTTACACATTAAATCTACTCGCCATCAAGTTTTTGGTGTCGTTGCTGGGAAGTAACGGAATGTATTAGTGAGTTTTTATTTTATTATAAAAAATATATATATATATATATATATATATATAGCGTGGTGTAAGGTCTGAAAATTTAGTACCATACAATTCTGAACTAGAGAGAACAGTTAGAAAATTTTGAAAAAAATAAAAAGAGAAAGATGATTTTAGCAAAATGGCTTGCAATTTAAACAATGTTGGAAATAAAAACGAATATCATCAGAGACCTTTAAGAGATTATGCTAGTCCTACAGTAGATGAAATTCATTTGAGTATATAAAATCGTGTTGTAGCTGCCAATTCGTTTGAGCTTAAATCTGTTATTAACCAAATGATACAAAATAATCAGTTTGGGGAACACCAACTAAAGATCATAATTTCCATCTTGCTTGTTTTCTAGAATTGTGTGCTACATTTAAATATGATGGAGTATCGAATGATGTTGTCAGGCTTAAATTTTTTCCTTTTTCACTAAGGGATAAAGCTAAGTTGTGGTTAAACTTATTAGCACCTGGATCTATTAAAATATGGGGTGATTTATCACAAAAATTCTTATCTAAATATTTCCCACATTAAAAAACTGCTAAGCTTAGAAATGATAACTCATCTTTTTGTTAGTTTGAAGCGGAATCAATTTATGAAGCCTCGGATAGATTTAAATATCTCCTTAGAAAGTGTCCACACCATGCATTGCCAGAATGGTTAATAATTCAAACTTTTTATAATGGGTCTGTTGGATCTCTTAGATTGATAATTGATGCTATTGCTGGTGGATCATTAATGTCAAAATCATTCGATGAAGCATATTCATTAATTGAAGAGATGACTACAAATAATTTTCAATGGCCCTATGAAAGAGTAAATCAAAAAAGAGTAGCTATTATTCATGATTTTGATGCAATATCCATGTTAGCTTTGCAGATTGCTGCAATATCAAAGAAATTAGATCATTAGAAGAAGATAGACTAATATGGAATGATTTATTCTCAAACAACACCAGTGCTTGAAGAAAACTTATTGGGACAAATGATAGAATCTCAATCTTCTTATGAGATTTTAAATGCAATAAATAATTGTTCTGATAACCCTTATGTCAATTATTATAATCTTTGATGGAAGAATCATCTAAACTTTAGTTGGAGTAACAATAACTATAATGCTTCAAATCTGTAATGGGGAAACAATACTGCTAACCCATTAGGAAACTCCAACAATGGAAGAATTGATATTGCAAATGGGTAGTCTATTACAAAGTCAATGAGCTGCAATCGGAAACATCGAAAATCAATTGGGATGTATTGCTACCGTACTTAACAATAGACCTCCAAGAAGATTGTCTAAATCATAAAGATTCGAACAGAGAGAAAATTAAAGCTATTCAACTGAGAAGTGGAAAAGAATTAGAACATAGAGTTCAATAAGAAGTTGAAGTTAAAAAAGACGTGGAAAATGAAGAATCTGGTGAAGATTTTGTTTTTGAAGCAGAAAGTATTACTAAACCAATAAAAATTACTATAGAAAGACCAACACCTCCATTTCCTCAAAGATTGAAACAGAAACACAGAGATAAGCAAAACATAGAGATAAACAATTTTTGAAATTTTTGGAAATTTTGAGGAAATTAACGATAAACATTCTATTTGTTGAAGCTTTGGAACAAATGTCAAGTTATGTAAAGTTTGATCTCGTTACTATTTATATGCAATAGTATAACAATGTCTTTGATGATCTTTTTCACTTATGTTTCCTTATTTTGCAACAGAACCAAGAACTTGATCCTGGAGAAAATAAGAATTTAACTTTTAAATTTTTATATATATTGGGATACTATGCAAGTTTACGTATCGTTATCAAGTAATATAGGACTTTTTTATTAAGACCTGGATGTCGAACCCACAGGGAAAATAAGCAATATGCACTATTTATCAACAAACCTATTTTAAAAAGACAATTAATTAAACTATAGATATTTTCAGAGTAGATAAAATTCAATTCTTTTTTGTATTTTTGATGTTTTGACAAAATAATAAAACTTCTAAAGATAACTTGATTTTATGTAAAATAAAAGCACTTGATATGAAAATATATTTCTCCTTATCATGAGTCAGTAATAAGTATAGGAATTTTATTGTGGAAGTATGCAAATTTTGTTATGCCAAATAGGAGCAATAATATTCTTTATCATTACTAGAGATGGTATAAAGAGCATTAGCTAATTTAAAGTTTAAATAGTTCTTAAGACCGGCTAGGCAGGGAAGATACCAGCTCTCACTCTAGAGTTCTCTCGATTCCCTCCACCTGGGAGCTAACATCTCATATCAAAACCTAAAACAATAAACCATGTTGGGGGCTTTAACCTGTCACTTTAAAGTCCTCTAACTCTACCCCCTTCAAAGATTATTTCCCTATTTATTTGTACTTGATCATATAAATTACATTCTCATTCATACAACCTCATGTGATTCTTTCCAATTGTTAACTAAGATAATACCAGCCCAGTTCCTATATTTTCTCACAATAAATTTTATTATCTTGATAGGCCAAATCAAGAAGTAAATGAAGTACATAAATTTAAATCATAACAACTTCTTCCAACTTTAAAGATCAACACTCTCCACAACTTCCATCCAACACTCTTAATTACTTGTCATTTTAAGGAGAAAAATAAAGAAAACTACTCAGAATCTATGGAGAAAATAAAACTACACTTTAGTTTAAAAGTAAAAATCATTGTCAAACCAACAAGAAGTCTTGATTAAAACAAAAGTAGTTTAAAAACAAAAGATAAAAACTTATCCGAAATCCTCCACCAAACTCTTGAAGTTCCTTTGAATCTCTTCTCTTTTACAAAACTCTTGACTCTCACAATAAAACTAAAAACAAAAAGGATAAAGTAAATTTGTGGTGTCTGAAAATCTCTACAAAACTATCTCTCAAAACTCCCCCTTTCCAACAGTTTTCAGAATTTTCAAGCACAATTCAATAAGTCTCAACTTTCTTCTTTTATAAATCTCCAAGAGGTACCTTGATAACTCTTCAAAATGTGTCCCAATTTGATGTATTCTCCAAAATATGCCTCCTTTCATAAGTCTTCTAAACATATTTTTGTTTTGAGTCGACATAACCACCTTCTTTAGCCAAAAGGTGCCTCAAATGTCCCTTCAAAATTTGGCAAAATGAAGTAAACTGTCACATAACTACCTCTGACGCTTAAGCGCGGGCCTCTGGTGCTTAGGCGTGGCCTTCTCTGTTTCACCGACGCTTAAGCCCAGGATCTGGCTCTTAGGCGCCAAAACACTTTAGCATAATTTTCACATTTTTGCTCCCAACTTTATCCTTTTTCAATCCTTTTAGCATGTTTCATCTTCTTACTTGTACCTGAAAAACACATAAATACCTTCCATTATAGCACAATATCTCAAAAATAGGTATAAAAATGTGTCTAAAAACACTATATATTTTAGGTGTATCAAAGTTCATAAAGGATACACTTAATAAGAAAAGAAAGTTTGTAGATAATGAGACTGTTACACTAAGTGAAAAGTGTAGCACTATAATTCAGAAAAAAGTTTCCTGAAATACTTAAAGATCCTAGAAGCCTTACAATCCCTTGTGCTATTGACGAACGACTTTATGAAAAAGCTTTATGTGATTTAGGAGCCAGTATTAATCTTATGTCGTTATCAATTTTCAGAAAGTTGGGCATAGGAGACATTTCACCTACAACTGTAACCCTTCAGTTAGATGATCGTTTGATTACCTATTCTAAAGGAGTTATAGAAGATGTTTTATCAATATTTGATAAATTTATCTTTCTTGTGGACTTTATTGTATTAGATATGGAGGAAGATAAAGAAATTGCTATCATTTTAGGAAGACCATTCCTAGCTACTAGAAGAGCTTTGATAGATGTGCAAAAAGGAGAACTAACTATGAGAGTTAGTGATCAAGAGGTTACATTTAATATTGCAAAATTAATGAGATACCTTGCAAAAGAGCAAGATATTGAATGCTTCAGAATGGATATTAACGAATATTTAAGCCATGAATATTTTAAGAAGACTTTTGAAAGAGAATTTGAAAAAGAATATCTAGAATATCAAGATGAGGATAAAATTCATGATGAATCTATGGAGGTGAGTAAAGAGGATTTGGATTATGTTCAGGAAAAATATGAAATGTTAGATCCTATAGAAGGTAACAAGACTTTGATTCTTTCTATTGAGAAAACTCTTGAACTAGAACTGAAAACACTTCCTATACATTTAGAGTATGCATTCTTAGGAGATTTTTCTACATTACCTATTATAATATCCTCAGAATTAATTGATAGGTAAGATCAAAAGTTGTTGAAAACTTTGAAATGATATAAGAAAGCCTTTAGATGGACATTAGCTGATATTAAAGGAATCAATCCTTCAAATTTTATGCATAGAATCTAATTAGATGATCAACATAAACCAATAGCTAATCCTCAAAGGAGATTAAATCCTATGATGAAAGAAGTTGTGAAGAAAGAGATTTTAAAATAATTTGATGCTAGAATAATATATCATGTTTCAAACAGTGATTGGGTAAGTCCAATTCACTGTGTTCCAAAGAAAGGAGGTGTGCCTGTAGTGACAAATGAACATAACAAATTTACATCAACAAGATAAGTCACTGGTTGGAGAATCTGGATAGATTATAGAAAATTAAATTCTGTATCCAGGAATGATCATTTTCCTTTACCCTTTTTGGACCAGATGTTGGATAGATTGGTTGGGCATAAATATTTTTGTTATCTAGATATCTAGATGGATATACCGGTTAGGTTATCACCAAATACCTATTACTTCATACGATCAAGAGACAACAATAATTACTAGTCGCTTTTTCTTTTCAACAAATTCCCTTTGGATTATGTAATGCACCTGCAACATTTCAAAGATGTATGATGTCAATTTTCAGTGATTTCATTGAAAAAGGGATTGAAGTCTTTATGGAGAAGTCTTTATGGATGATTTTTCTTTAGTTTAAACTTCAATTGAAATATGTCTAAATCATTTAGAAAAAGTTCTGGAATGTTGTGAAAATACTAATCTCGTATTTACTAATCTCGTAATACTAATCTCGTATTGAACTGGGAAAAATGTCAATTTATGGTTGCATGAGGAACCGTTCTTGGGCATAAAATTTCAAAAAATGGCATGGAAGTAGATCCTGCAAAAATACAAGTTATATCAAACCTACCTCCACCTACTACAGTAAGAGGAGTTAGGAGCTTTCTAGGACATGCTAGATTTTACATGAGATATATTAAAGAATTTTCAAAAATTACTAAACCTGTATGTCAACTTCTGGAAAAAGATACAAAATTTGACTTTAATCAAGATTGCCTTAAGGCCTTTGAAACTTAAGAAAAAAATGATCATTGCTCCTATAATTTTTTCACCTGATTGGGAGAAACCTTTTGAATTAATGTGTGATGCTAATGATTATGCAATTGGAGTTGTTTTAAGGCAAAGATATGATAAGATTTTTAAAGTTATATACTATGCTAGTAAGACTATTAATGATGCTTAGATTAATTACCCCACCACTGAAAGAGAGTTATTAGCCATTGTGTATTCTTTTGATAAGCTTAGGTCATATTTGATTGGAGATAAATGTGTTGTGCATACCGATCATTTGGCTATTAAATATTTGATGCAAAAGAAGGATGTTAAATCAAGATTAATTAGATGGTACTTATGATGCAAGAGTTTGATTTTGTCATAGTCGATTAAAAAGGAGCTGATAATCAAATTATTAATCATCTGTCTAGGCTAGAACAAGAAGAAAAACTTAATTTGGAAAGAGAAATTAATGAAATTTTTCCTAATGAACAATTTTATGTTGTAAAAGGATGGGGAATATCGTAGTATGTTGATATTGTAAATTATATTGTTAATGGTATTTTATTTTATGGATTGACAAAATAGTAGAAAAAGAAATTCATTTATGATGTAAAATCATATTTTTTGGATGATCCATATTTATATAAATAATGTATGGATTTAGTAATGACACGATGCGTGCCTTACAAAGAAATTCAGGAAATTATTCAAAAATGTCATGATTTTGAATTTGGAGGTCATTTTGGGAATGATACACTTACTCATAAAATTTTATAATCTGGATTTTATTGACCTACTCTATTTAGAGATGTTAATATATATATATATATATAATACCTTCATTCGGAAATAATTATATATTGATTGCAGTAGATTATGTTTCTAAATGGATTAAAGCAATCATTTTACCTTGATGTGATGCTCGGAGTGTTTCAAAATTTTTAATTAAAAATATTTTTACAAAATATGGAATGTCGAGATTAATCATTATCGATGGAGGATTTCATTTTAGAAATGCAACAATCAACAGTCGCATGATTAGTGGAAAAATATAATATAATGCATAAAATTGCAATTGCTTTTCATCCTCATACTAGTGGTTTAGTAGAAATATTTAATCGTGAAATTAATATAATCTTGGAGAAGAGCGTTAATACTATTAAAATGGATTGGTCTACTAGATTAAATACTGCATTATGGGCATACATGACAGCCTATATAACACATATAGGAATGTCCCCATATAGATTAATTTTTGGGAAGACTAGTCACTTGCCAGTTGAATTGGAGCATAAAGCATAACGGGTGATAAAGGAATTCAATTTCAATTTGAAAGAAGCTGGTGAGAAAAGATTATTTCAATTGAATGAGCTTGAGGAAATTAGGAATGAATCTTACGATAATGTGAGGATCTATAAGGAAAAGATGAAAGAATGACATGATTGGAAGATAATAAAAAGAGAATTTGAACTTGGACAGGAAGTTTTATTATACAATACAAGATTAAAATTATTTTTTGAAAAATAGAAGTCTAGGTGGAAAGGGCTATTCAGAGTTATAAAAGTTTATCCCTATGGAGCAGTTAATATTGAAGACCCCAAGACTGGAAGAATATTTAAAGTGAATGGGTACAGATTGAAACCATATTTTGATGGTCAAAGACCAGCTTTTAAAGAGACTGTATAAGACTGGGAATGTCAGGCTAACGACATTAAACCAAGCGCTTTATGGGAGGCAGCCCATATTTATCTTTGTTTAGTTTGCTTTTTGAGCTTGTTATGTATGAAATATTTTACGTATATTTATGTTTAGGATTTTATGTATTCAGTGTATTTGAGATCTTTATTTGCCTAATTTTATGGAAACATTGAGAATTTATTGGATCAAAATTGAAATGGCGAAGTTTTTAGAATTGATGCATGATGCGCCCAATTCTAGAGAGTTGGCGCATGATGTGTCGCGGTACCAAAAATGTTTAAAACGTGTTAAATGGAAATTTTTGGTGGTTTTTGGCGGTTTCTGCTCCATATACCTCCTAAAAATTGACTCTAAACCATATTTTAGGGGAGAAAACGAGGGAAGAGTCACCACTTTTCAAATCCTATGGCTTCCCACTCTAAAAACTTCGCTAAATTTAGAATTTTCAACTGGAGAAATTTTGTCAATTTTGATGCACAGAAGTTACATAATTGAGTTCTGGTGAAGAAGAGGCTTATCAAAGAAAGGGGATTTGTTAATCGAGGATTCAACACACTGAATACTCGAGTGTAAGAGACTATTATGTAGAGGCACTGAGAAGTGCTTTGCTATACTACTGCCGCTATCGTTGTTCTTGTAGTAAAAAAATTTTATGCAAATATTCATGGGATCAACCAAGGAATGATCTACGTGCAAGGAAAGTTTGTGCAGTTAACTCCTTCAATAATAAAAGAGATGATTATGATTGAGAATGTGCCTATCTGTCATTATGTGAATTTTAGCCCTACGAGAGATAATATGAATGAACTCTACCACCACCTTATGGATGAAGATGCGAATTTGGGGACTAGAGATGATGGAAATGGAAGTTTTCCCTCGTCATTTTTAAATCCAGTTTTAAAAGTCTGGCACTTCTTCATTTCATCAAAATTACTGTCTACCATGAAAATTAGTAAGGTAACTAAGGAGAGTGTCATTCTGAATTATTGCATTCAAACTGGAATCCCTAATGATGTTGGAGCTATCACTGTGAAATAAATTTTAGGTTTGATTGTTAATGGATCTGCAACTGGACTTGGACATCCATCTACTATTACCTTGGACATCCATCTACTATTTTCCTACTGTGCAGTCAATCGCAAGTACCTTATGAAAGTTGGGAAAAAGTCATTCTTCCTTGAAAGTCGATGGATCGAGAAGTCTACTGCAACTATATTTCAATGGGAGATGAATATGATATGAAAGTGTTGACGGATCAAGAATCTCATAATTCATCACCTGTTCAGACCTACTACAACTCGAGTGCACTTTTGAAGAAGATCAAGAAGATTGAAAAAGTGGTACATAATCTCTTGCATGTGCTTGGGAATATTACTGAAATGTTGGATCATCTTGATTGGAGACTAAAGGAACAATTTGAACATACTGGATGTATTGAAGAATGTTTAGTACGTACGTTCAAGAAACATTCTTGGATTGAGGAGGAAAATTCAACTAATGAATTTCCATATCGACCCTTCTACAATCGACCCTTCTACAACCTGTATCCTTCTACAACTTATATGTGCACTACCAATCTATGAGCCAAGAGGATGATAGTGATGAAGATGTTTGAACTTAATTTATGCACGAAACTTTTATTTAGTACTATTTATTTTAAATATTTTGTTGTGTTGGATTGCATTTCCTTTCTATTGTTGAACACTATCTAAGTTTATGTTTAAAATTTTGATGTTTAGATTTCAGTGTTAGGATGTTGGTTTGCTTTAGAATACTGAATTTGATGTTTGTTGGCTTGAAAAATGTTAGTTTGTAATAGCGCGGATTTTATCTATAAATGTAAGTTTTGTGTTGTTTGTTAAAATATTGGTGTTAGTGTGATGTTTAATTATGCTTAGAAAAATTTATTTGAGTTAAATAGAGGTTGACGTAAAGTGGTACGAAGCAAAGTTCCACAAAAACTAAAATCTTGTGAATTTAAGCTCTGACGCATGATGCACTAATTTATAGAGCCTTGGCGCATGATGTGCCAAAGGTCCGAATACACCAGATAGCCTAGAAAATTGTGAAATTGCACGGACAAACTCTATTTTTTGCTGCTTAAGTTGTCTCCTACCTCAGGACCTTAATTTAGGGCATCACATTGTGGGCGAAAGAGAAGGATTCAGAGGCTAAAAACTATAGATTTCATCTTCACTTGGTAAGAGCTTCACTTTAACTTAGAAATTTTTTAATTTCACCATTGATTTGGGAGAACCAAAATTTGGGATTTTTGATGAAAAACTTTGAAAAAAACTCTTGGTGAAAAGTTTCTTACCAAATGATCTTGCTTGAGAAGTTAGATTTTTATTTAGCAATTTATTTTGAATTATTTGGATTTTTTGTAGAATTTTTAAATGGCTCCCTAAGTTAAGAGAGGAAGGTTGTCCGAAGATTTTGATGCATGAAGATTTGTTAGTTTCATAGCCCAACACAGTTACAATACTCAAATGGAGACAAGAAGAATGATCTAAGAACTAGTGTTTGCAAACCTGGGTGGCGAGATCAAGAGACTTATTCTCATTAGAAACTGGGAAAGATTCTGCTACTTCACTACCATAAAAATTTTCTCGATGGTTCGGGAGTTTTATGCAAACCTGAGATTCACTGATGAAGTTCACATCTTGGTGAGAGGTAAGCATGTCAAATTTACTATTGAAAGGATCAATGCTTTTTATGGGCTGAGAAACGTATTTTTTGATGAATACGCTACATTCATGATAACTGATTCATCATTGGATGAAGTGATTGCATTTTTTACTGTGAAAGATTAAGAATAATAAGATAGTTAACTTCCCTGCTTTCAAGTTGACTATACAGTCAAAAATATGGCACCACCTCATTTCTGGCAGACTGTTGTCAACAAATCATTTGGCTGATGTTACAAAAGATAGAGTTGTACTAAACTATTGTATTAAGAACATGAAATCAATAGATGTTGGTGCACTTATAGCTCAGCATGCTCGGAGTGTAGTTGGTAGATCTACAACAGGAGGTAGAATGCCATAGAAGTGAACAAATCAATAGATGTTGGTGCACTTAAAGCCCTGATTTTCAATCTATGTGAACAATCAGGAGTAGAATGCCATAGAAATGAAGAAAGATTACAACTACAGAATCTAATTAAGAGGCATATGATTCAGAGAGTGGAATCATTTTTTTGAATCTAGAGGTGGAAGGAGGGATAAGCCCTCTACATCTGCTGCAGGGCGTCAACTTCTTGATCTGCATAACTTGACGGTATTATGAACCAACGCATGATTTAACAAATGGACAAAATTAATATTCAAACTCAGCAAGGAATATTTATAATGATGAATATCAATAGAGGAGAGTTCAACATGATATTGATTTTGAAAATGTTATGGTAAGACATCTTAGAGGTGAACCTAAATGTGGACTTTTTTGCTTGCCCCGGTTTCACTCCCTATGCTCTTGTTCATGAAGAAGAAGAAGAAGAATATGATGAAGAATCTGATCATGAAAAAGGATATGAGGATTTATTTTTATGAGTTTACTTTAATTTGTTTTGATGTTTGTTTGTTTTTTGAATTTCTAGTGTGATGTACTTTCATTTGAAACTTGTTGTAGTAAAAACTTTTATGTTGTGTTGTGAACTGAATATGTAATACTAACTGTAGACTTTCACTTTTTCTGCATTTGTAGTATTTTCAATTTAGTTTTTCATTTTTTGTATTTTTGTTTTTAATTCTTAGCAAGTTTTTTAGAATATATTATATTTTATTTAATGCTTTAAAGCCTGTATGTAGTTTTACAGTTAGTACCTGCAGTATACCAAAGCTCAATTTCATAGTAAAAAATCCTCTACAGGTCAGTTTTTATTTTCATGCATTTACTATTTTGTTTCACCTACTAAATTTTATACTAAAAATATTTTCAAAATCACTTAAAAGCTTAAGTTTAGGAGAAAGAAAACTTTATTTTGAAAAGAAGTAAACTAAATTTTATTTATCCTCAATTAACTTTATTTTTAAAATTATATTAACATGACCTGGGATATTAAGATTTATCTTTAAATGACTATACTTCTATTTATAAATATAGTGGTAAATTTAGGTAAAATTTTTTTAATAATGAAGGTCAATTCTAAAGTTAAAGATATTTGGTATGAGAGGATAAGACTATATTTTTCTATTTAAAGTAAAGAAAATTGTATTTTTGAAGTGTTAAAAATTTTAGAGTTTCATGTAAGAAGAAAAGAATGAGGCTTCATGAAAAATCATAAACTAATATGAATTTATAAAGTGAAAGAAAAGAAAAAGGTTTTAATTTTAAGAGGAGGATATTGAGTTAAAAAATATTAAACGCTATCCAGATATAGTAATCCTCACTTGAAAAAGAAAAATAAAAAGAAAAGAAAAGATTGAAAAGATCCTAAAAGTCCTAAAAGAAAAAAAAAAGAAGAGAAAGAAAAAGAAAATGAAAAGAAAAATAAGTGAAGAGAAGCTTGAGCAGATGTCTAATCAAAAATTGGTTTCACTTGAATCAACTTAAAGAAGGAGCTTTATTACTTTTTCTAAACTTATATTTGAGTATTAGTAGCATTCCTAATAAATTCTTCATGAAGTTCTTTTTCATATGAATGTTCTAAATGTCTTTAAAATGACAAATTGCATTTTTTTTCTTGAAATGAATAGAAATTCAAAAATTTTAAATTTGATTATTGAATATTCCTAAACTTATAGTTTGAATCTAAGTTATTAAATAATTTTCCTTAAATTTTATTATTCTATTTATTAATGTAAATTATATAAGTTATAAGTTAATCTCCATCCTAAGTCATATGCTTTTATGTAATAAAAGTGTCACTTGAGGACAAGTAACATTTAAGTTTAGGGGATTTTGATACACCAAAATAATATACTATTTTAAGTACATATTATATGCTTATTTTTTGATATTGCACTTTAAAGAAGATTGCACTTTAAAGAAGGGTATTTTCATGTTTTTGTTGCAGGTATATCATTTTTAGGTATTTGGAGCAAAAATGGCAAAAAAGACAAAGTTTGGAGCTAAAACAACCAATTTTAGGATTCTAGCGCATGATGCTCCAAATTGACGCATGATACCGCAATCCAGAGAGCTAGCACATGATGCGCCAGAGACAAATTTTTACAAATTAAGGTGGTTCGAGATATATTTTGCGCAAATTTTCAAAGGGACACTTGTTCTACACATCTATTGGAGTATTACAATGCATTTAGACACTTTGGAAGATTCTTTTATGAAGGGAAATGTCTCTTGGATCAAATGATACATCTTTTGAATTTAAAAGAGTTGACTTTTGGAGGACGTTTTGAATTCTTTTCAAGAGGAGGCAGCCCAAAATAAAAGAAGAAGACTTTAAAAAGTTAGGTGAGAGTTGTTGGGGGGAGACGAAAGGGAGAGAAAAAAAGTTGGCATGAGAAGTTAGAGGGAGAAGAGAAGATTTTTTTCTAGGGTTGTAAGAGGAGAGGGAAGGTGAGAGATTTCTTCTTCATTACACTTCTAAGAAAGAATTGGGAGTGATTTTAAAGAAGGAAAAGCTTGGAGAGAACTTCTAGGGATTTGTTTGAGAAGGATTCTGAGATAAGTTGTATTTTTATTTCTTTTATTTTGTAAACTTATTTTTATATATGAAATTCATGTTTTTTCGTATCCTTCTCATGAATTTTGAGTAGTTTTCTTTATCCTTCTCCCTACTTAGAGATATGGTCTTGTGAAGAATTGATTTTGTTTTCTACCGTTTTAAATGTTAATAATTTGTGATGATTTGAACTTCGATCTTCATTTACTTTTCGATCTGGTCTATTGAAATGTTAAAACTTATTGAGAAACATATGTTTTAAAAAGGGATATGTTTCTAAAACATAGGCAGAATCACATTTGATTTCACGGGAGAGTATGTTATCCATGGGATTGGGTGCAAATAAATAGGGAAATATACTTTGTTGGATGCAGAATTAAAGATTTTAAGGTGACATATTAAAATCCCCAATTTGGTCCAGTTGATTGGAAACTGATGTGAGATTGTTAGCCCTCAGGGCGCTCAGGGGAGGGAGTAGTGGAAGTTTTGGAGTGGCAGTCGGTATCCTCCCAACCGAACCATGGAATTAGGGACTAAACTCTGGATTAGTCAATGTGCTTTATAATACTCGGAAGAGGGGAAAAAATTGGATTGCTCCTATTTGGCACAAAATAATTTTTATATATTTTTTCAAATGATTTTAATTTCTTCACAATCCATATACTCAATATAAAGGGGAATGATGCTTTCTTAAATTTGAACTTTCCGTCAAAATAAATACTTTGTTTAGTTTTCGTAATTTTACTTTTGAAAGTTAGTTCTTAGTTAGTTAACTTTGTTTTTCAACTGTATTTTATATAGCGTTCACCTTAGTAGTTAATATTCAAACTTTGCACTTTACTTTTATTTTTGTATTTTTATATTATAAAATAATTTCAAAAGCTTACTTAAAAGATTTTCCAACTTCCCTGTGGGATCGATATCTAGGACTCCATTAGAGCCATTTATTACTTGAGCGATACATATACTTGCGTTGATTTAAATGGGGATTGGCAATTTTAAAGGAGTTTTAAAAGATAAACAATTTTCATAGAAGTTATTTTTTTTGGATTATATTACATATTTATTATATATTTGCCCTGTGTAATTTTGTAAAATTGAAAAATATTTGCAAAATTTACACACTAAATCTACTGTCATCAAGTTTTTGGCGTCGTTGCCATAGAAGTAACAGAAAGTATTAGTAAGGATTTTATTTTATTTTAAAAATATGTCTAAAAATAAAAAAATAGTATTTGTAGTTTAGTTTGAACATTTTCTTATTTAAGTGTGTTTTCTTGTTTTAATTAATTTCTTTGTTTATTTAAGCATAGTGTAAGGTCTAAAAATTTAGTACCATACAATGCTAAATTAAATGAACTGTTAGAAAAAATTGAAAACAACAAAAAGAGCATGATCATTTTAGCAAAATGGCTTGCAATTTAAACAATGTTGGAAATGAAAATGAACATCATCAGAGACCTTTAAGAGATTATGTTAGTCCTACAGCTGATGAAATTCGTTTGAGTATAAAAAACACTGTTGTAGCTCTCAATTCATTTGAGCTTAAACCTGTTATTGTCCAAATGGTACAAGATAATTAGTTTGGGGG
This sequence comes from Phalaenopsis equestris, assembly GCF_001263595.1. Taxonomy (NCBI): domain Eukaryota; kingdom Viridiplantae; phylum Streptophyta; class Magnoliopsida; order Asparagales; family Orchidaceae; genus Phalaenopsis; species Phalaenopsis equestris. The sequence goes on from NW_018234291.1 coordinate 85,264, forward strand.
AACACCAACTGAAGATCCTAATTTACACCTTGCTAGTTTTCTAGAATTGTGTGCTACATTTAAATATGATGGAGTGTCGAATGATGTTTTCAGACTGAGTCTTTTTCCTTTTTCACTAAGGGATAAAGCTAAGCTGTGGTTAAACTCATTAGCACCTGGATCTATCAAAATATAGAGAGATTTATCCGAAAAGGTCTTATCTAAATATTTCTCACCTTCAAAAATTGCTAAGCTTAGAAATGATATCACATCTTTTTGTTAGTTTGAAGGGAAATCAATAAATCAATTTATCAATTTATGAAGCCGAGGAAAGATTTAAAGATCTATAATGTCAAAATCATTAGATCTTTAATTAATGTTGTTGATGGGGGATTTTTAATGTCAAAATCATTTGGTGAAGCTCATGCTTTAATTAAAGAAATGCCCACTAATAATTTTTAATGACCCTCAGAAATGATAAATCCTAAAAGAGTTGCTACTATTCATGATAATAATGCTTTTACCATATTATTATCTCAAGTTATTGCAATATCAAAGAAGTTAGACAATTAAGCTATGAATTTCCCCAAATACCTCAGGCATGTGAGGAAAATTTATTAGGACAAATGAATGATTCTAAATAATTAGAAACTTTACATGTAGTTGCTAATAAACCTAATAACCCATATTCTAACTTTTATAATCTAGGTTGGAAAAACCACCCCAATTTTAATTGAAATAATTTTGGTGGTGGAAATCAACAATCGGGGAAGAATTAAGCGAACCCTATAGGAAAATGGAACAATTAGCGTAGTTTTAACTATCAAAATTCTTATCCTCCTAGCTTTAATAACCAATAATTTAAGGAAAAGGAGTTGTGTATAGAAGAAGTAGTTCTACAAATGGGTAATCAAATGCTAAGTCAAAGTGCTACAATAAGAAATATTGAGAATTAATTGGGACAAATTGTTAATGCACTTAATAATAGACCACAGGGAACACTTCCTAGTAATGTCAAAATAAATCCAAAAGTCAAAGGAACGGAACAAGAACAATTTAAAGTTATTTTAAGTTAGGAGTAGAAAGAAATTAATTGTTAGAATTCAAAATGAGATTGAAGTTGAGAGAGAGATTGAAGAAACTAAAAAACCTAAAGAAACTATTTTTAAGGACCAAGAAAAATCTATCTCTCCATCTAAAAATGATTTAGAAAGATCACCACCTCCTTTTCCTCAAAGATCGAGACAACAAAGGCTTGATCAACAATTTTCAAAATTTTTTAAGATATTTAAGAAGTTTACAATCAATATTCCATTTGCAAAAGCTTTGGAACAAATGTTGAGTTATACCAAATTTATTAAACAAAAAGAGGAAGTTTAAAGCTTATGAGACGGTTGCACTTAGTGAAGAAGGTAGTGCAATAGTTCAAAAGAAGCTTCCTCAAAAGTTTAAGGACCCTGGTAGCTTCACTATACCCTGTGCAATTGAAGAAAAATTTTATGAAAAAACCATATGCGATTTAGGAGCTAACATTAAACTCATGCCTTTATCCATTTTTCAAAGGTTAGAATTAGAAGATATTTCTCCCATTACTGTAACCCTTCAGTTAGCTGATTGATCTATCACTTATCCTAAAGGGGTAACAGAAGTTGTACTTGTTAAGGTGGATAAATTTATCTTTATTTTGGATTTCATTGTACTTGACATGGAAGAAGATAAAGAAATTTCTATTACTTTGGGAAGACCTTTTCTAGCTACTGGACATGCTATGATTGATGTGCAGAAAGGAGAGTTGACCATGAGAGTTAATGTCTAGGAAGCAACATGTAATGTTCCAAATTCAATGAGGTACCCTAATAAAGAAAAATGTTATAGGATGGATATTATTGATTATATGATTGTTAAACATTATAAAGAAAAAATGTGAAGTCGTTTCCAAGGAAAAACATAAAGTGATAGTAGATCAAGAAGAATTAGATAGTGAAATTGAAAGTGATTTTGTAGAAAAATCATCATAGATAAATGGTGAGGATACAAATTATACTCAGGAAAACTTTGAGATTTTAAATACTACTAAAAAATAGTAAATCTCTAATCCCTTCAATTGAGAAACCTCCTGAACATGAGATGAAAGTACTTCCTACGTATTTAAAGTATACATTTTTAAGAAATTCATTAACTTTACATGTGATAATATCCTCAAAGTTAACTAAAGATCAAAAAGAAAAATTATTGGAGACATTAAGTAATCATTAAAAAGTTTTTGGTTGGACATTACCAGATATCAAAGAAATTAGTCCTTCAATCTGTATGCACAGAATTTTAGTGGAAGATAATTATAAACATAAGGTTGATCCTCAAAGAAGATTAAATCCAAAATCAAGGAAGTACTAAGGAAAGAAATTTTAAAGTAGTTAGATGCTGAGATTATTTATCATATATATGATAGTGCATGGGTTAGTCATATTCATTGTGTTCCTAAGAAAGGAGGAGTGACTGTAGTCGTATACAAAAAGAATGAATTAATTTCAACAAGACAAGTCACTGTTGGTGAATCTGTATTGAATATAGAAAATTAAATACTGCAACAATGAAGGATCACTTTCTTTTACCTTTCATGGACCAAATATATGAAAGATTAGTTGGACACCAACATTTTTGCTCTTTGGATGGATATTTTGGTTACCACCAAATACCTATTGCTCTAGAGGATCAAGAAAAGACTACATTTACGAGTCTTTATAGAACTTTTGCTTTAGAAGAATGCCTTTTGGTTTATGTAAGGTAGCTGCAACTTTCCAAAGGTGTATGAAGTCTATTTTTTTTGAACTAATTGAGAATGGAATTGAAGTTTTATGGATGATTTCTCAATTTTTAGAACCCCTTTTGATTCGTGTTTAGATAATTTAGCAAAGGTTTTAAAACACTATGAAGAAATAAATTTAGTTCTCAATTAGGAAAAATGTTAATTTATGGTCACAAGAGGGATTATATTGGGACAAATTTTCTAAAAATGTCATCAAAGTTAATGAAGCAAAAATTCAAATTATTGTTGAATTACAACATCCTGCTTCATTAACAGCAGTAAGAAGTTTTCTAAGACATCTTAGATTTTACATGAGGTATATTAAAGACTTTTCTAGAGTTTCTAAGCCTCTATGTCATATTCTAGAAAAAGATGCCAATTTTGATTTTAATTATGATTTTCTTAAAGCCTTCAATTCATTAAAGAAAAAATTAATTTCTGCTCTTATCATTGTTTCACCTGATTGGGAAAAATAGTTTGAATTAAAGTGTGGTCCAAGTGATTGTGCTATTAGAACTGTTTTAGGACAAAAATATGATAAGATTTTTAAAGTTATACATTATGTCATCAAAAATCATAATGAACCTCAAATTAATTACACAACAACTGAAAAAGAGTTGTTAGCAATACTATATGTTTTTTGATAAAATTTAGATTATATTTACTTGGAGCTAAACGCATTATGCATACTAATCATTCTGCCATTAAATATCTTATGTCAAAGAAGGATGTGAAACCATGATTAATCAAATGGATCTTACTTTTGCAAGAATTTGATTTTCAGATAGTGGATAGGAAAGGTGTTGATAATCAAATTGTTGATCATTTGTCAAGACTTGAACATGAAAATGAAAATAACAATGAGGATGACATAAGGATGACATAAATGAAAATTTTATAAATGAAAATTTTCTTAATGAACAACTTTATACTATTGTTGAGTGGCATATACTATGATATGCAGATATAATTAACTACTTAGTTAGCAATATTCTACCATACTGACTAACAAGCCACCAAAAAAAGAAATTTATGTATGATGCAAGATTTTACTTTTGAGATGACCCTTATTTATATAAAATATGTAGAGTTATATTCATTTGAAGATGTGTACCAAATAATGAAACCATTAAAATTATAAAAAAGGTCATAAATCTGAATTTGGGGACGCTTTGGATTAGAAAAAACAACATTTAAAATTTGACACTCTGGATTTATTTAAAATTTGACACTCTAGATTTTATTGGCCTGACTTATTTATGGATGTTAATAATTATGTGAAAACTTGTGATCGATGTCAAAGAGTAGGCATTATTTCTAAGAGAGTTGAAATGCCTCTAAATTTTACTTTAGAAGTTGAAATTTTATATGTGTAGGTTTATATTTTATGGGACCAATTGTACCATCATCAGAAAAGATTTATTATCTTATTAGTTGTGTACTATGTGTCTAAATGGATTAAAGCAATAGCTTTGCCTCATTGTGATGCTTTGAGTGTTGCAAATTTTTTAAACAAAAATATTTTTACAAGATTTGGAATGCTAAGAGTGATCATTACTGATGGGGGAAGTCACTTTAAGAATTTTAGAATTGACACATTACTTATAAAATAAGGAATTAAACATAGGATATCACAGCTTATCACCTTCAGAATAGTGGAGTAACAGAAGAATCAAATCTTGAAATTAAAAGAATTTTGGAGAAAACTGTAAATCCTAATAGAACTGATTGGTGTGATAGACTTGATTCTGCATTATGGGTTTATAAGATTGCTTATAAAAATCTTATAAAAATGTCTCCATATAGGATCATATTTAAAAAAGCTTGTCAGTTACCAGTTAAGTTAGAGCATAAAGCTTACTGGGTGATAAAATAATTTAATTATAATTTAAAGGATGCTTGAGAAAATGATTATTTTAATTAAATGAGCTCAAGGAAAGTAAGAATGAATCTTATGAAAATGATAGAATTTATAAATAAAATATGGAAATTTGGCATTATTAGGAGATTTTAAGAAAGAATTTTGAGTCTGAACAAGAAGTTTTATCATACAATACTAAATTTAATTTATTTCTTGGAAAACTTAAGTCAAGGTGGATGGGGCCATTTATTGTGATAAAAGTTTATCCTTATGGGGCTGTGGATATTAAAGATCCAAAAACTGAATGTATAACTAAAGTAAATGAACATAGGTTGAAACCTTACATTAGAGAAAATAAGTCCTATTATAAGTAAACTTTGATGTTGGGTCAGTCAGAGTAAAATATTTGGATATGTCAGGCTGACGATGTTAAACCAAGTGCTTTGTGGGAGGCAACCCATAATCTATTTGTGTGATTTGATTCATGTTTATTTTGATGTAGTATCGAGACCATACTTTGTTATAATAGCATTTTTAAACACTACTTAAGGTATGAAACATGATTGAAATCTAAGGAAATTTAACGATATTTGAATCAGTGTTCACTTGGGCATTGGCTCCTAGGTGCCAAAATTGGCGCCTAAGTGCTAGAGACCTGTGAAGCTGGTGCCTAGGCACCAGAATCCTGCGCCTAAGCGCTATAATTTCTGGAAGTGGGGAAAACTACCCTAAGTAGTTTTCTCTATTTCTTTCATTTTAAACTGCCTTACCTTCATCACCAATCTTTAGACCTTTGAAAATCAGACCAGAGAGAAGAAAAGTAGAGGGAGTTTGATACATTGCTTCCATTCACTTGCTTCCATGGAGAGTAGAAATAATAGTATGGTTTGGAGATAAGTTTGTGTATAATGATGCCCAAACCTATTTTATTGGGTTTTTAACACTAAGTTTGAAAAGCATGCGAGCAAATTAGGGAAGATTAAAGAGGAGCTGTCAATTCTGCACAATAAGATGCATTAAATATATCATCGGTATGAGCATTTGGAGTGGCAGATGAAACTCTAATCCAATCACATGGCTTGCTATCAAGATTATCAAGAAACTATGTATAGAGAGAACAATTGGATTGACAAAAAAAAGGCCATGGGATTTCCTCGTGCTCCTTTCTTCCAAACATTTGATCGCAAAAATTTGGCATGTAAAAAGGGTGACGAGAATGAGGTCAATAAGGGATGATCATTGGAAGGGTTCTACCGTTTATGTTTTATGTTTGTTTTGGCTTTAGTAATGGTTGTTTAGTTTGCTACTTAGTCTTGTAGTTGATTGTGATGATGTGTTGTGATGTGTTCTTAATTTCTAGTGTTCTAAACTATTTTAGTATCTGTTGAATTGCCACTTGGTGGATATTAATGAATATTTGTGTTGTGTAAACCATGTGTTAGAATGGTGAATGAATCTCAAATTAAGAATTTTAATGAGAAGATAGAAATGTTTATGAGATCATAAATAAAATGTGTGATATTAAATTAATGTGAAATTTTGGTTTAAAAGGTTTATTCTTGCTGTGTTACACTTAAAATCCAATAAAAGAAAAATTTTGGGGTTGGCGCCTACATGACAGACCATCTCCACAGCTTGGCGCCTAGGCGCCTGATCCCGACTGTTTATATGCAACAGTATAACAATATCTTTAATGATATTTTTCACTTATATTTCCTTACTTTGCAACAGAACCAAAAACTGGATCTTGGAGAAAATAAGAATTTAACTTTTTAATTTATATATATTAGGATACTACAAGTATACGTATCGTTACCAGGTAATATAAGACTTTTTGATTAAGACCTAAATATCGAATCCAAAGGAAAAATTAGCAATATGCACTATTAAACAACAAAATTTCTATTTAAAAAAATAATTACTTGAACTATAGATATTTTTATAGTAATTAAAATTCAAATCTTTTTGGTATTTTAGTTATTTTTACAAAACAGTAATAACTTCTAAAGATAACTTGAGTTTATGTAAAGAAAAACACTGAATATGAAAATATTTTTCTCCTTATCATGAATCAGTAATAAGTATATGAATTATATTGTGGAAGTATTCAAATTGTGTTATGTCAAATAGGAGCAATAATATTCTTTACCCTTACTAGAGATGCTATAAAGAAAATTGGCTAATTTAAAGTTTGAATAGTTCTAAAGATTGGCTAGGCAGGGAAGATACTAGCTCTCAATCTATAGTTACCTCGATTCCCTCAACCTAAGGGCAAACATCTCGTATCAGAACCTAAAAGAATGAACCAAGTTGGGGGCTTTAACCTGTCACTTTAAAGTCCTCTAACTCTACACTCTTTAATGAATATTTCTCTATTTATTTGTACTCAATCATATGAACTACATTCTCATTCATACAACCTCATGTGATTCTTTCCAATTGTTGACTGAGACAACACTAACCCGGTTCTTACATGTTCTCACAATAAATTTTAACAACTAGATAGGCCAGATCTAGAAGTAAATGAAGTACATGGATTTAAATCATCACAACTTCTTCCAACACTAAAGATTAATACTCTCCACAACTTCCATCCAACACTTTAATTACATATGTTTTTAAGGAGAAAGATAAATAAAACTACTCAAAATCCATGGAGAAAAAAAAAACCAGACTTTAGTTTAAAAGTAAAAATCATTATCAAACCAACAAGAAGTCCTAAACTTAATTCAAAACCAATTAAATATGATCTAAATTTATCAAAGGCATATACTATTGCTAATAACTCCTTTTCAGTTGTTGTATAATTAATTTGGGTTTCATTTAGAGTTTTACTAGCATAGTAAATGACTTTGAAAATTTTATCTTATCTTTATCCTAAAACAGCTCCAATAGCATAATCGCTGGCATCACACATTAGTTCAAAAGATTTTATCCAATCTGGTGAAACTATAATTGGTGCAGTGACTAATTTTTCTTTTAATAACTCAAATGCTATTAGGCACTCTTCATCAAAATTGAAAATTGCATCTTTCTCCAGTAAATGGCATAAAGGCTTAGCAATTTTTGAAAATTCTTTAATATATATCGTTTGTAGAATCCAGTATGTCCTAAAAAACTCATAATTTCCCTTACATTTGTTGGATAAGGTAAATTATCGATCACTTGAATTTTAGCAGGATCTTCTTCCACACCATTTTTTTATATTTTATGTCCTAATACAATTCCTCCTGCTACCATAAATTGGCATTTTTTTCAATTAAGTACTAAATTTGTTTCTTTACAGTTCTTAAGAACTTTTGATAAATGTTTTAAACATGAGTCAAATGAAGTTCCAAACACTGAAAAATCATCCATAAAGTCTTCAATCCCTTTTTCAATTAAATCATAAAAAATTATTATCACACATCGTTGAAATGTAGCAGGTGCATTACATAAACCAAAGGGAATTCTTCTAAAAGAAAATGTACCATAACAATTGGTAAAAGTTGTTTTCTCTTGATCCTCAGGAGTTACTTGAATTTGGTGATAAACAATATATCCATCCAGAAAATAAAAGTATTTATGCCCAGCTGTTATCCTTCATTTGATCTAGAAAGGGTAATGGAAAATGATATTTCCTAGTGACAAGACTTAGTTTTCTATAATCAATGCATATTCGCCACCCTATGACTTGTCTAGTAGGTATTAACTCAATATGTTCATTCATAGTCACAGTTACTCCTCTTTTCTTAGGAACGTAATGAATTGGACTAACACATGCACTATCTAAAACAGGGTAGATAATTCTAGCATCTAATCACTTTAAAATTTCTTTCTTTACTACTTCTTTCATTATAGGATTCAATCTCCTTTGAGGATCAACCCTGGGTTTGAAGTTCTCTTCCATATGAATTCTATGCATACAAATTAAAGGACTGATTCCTTTAATATTAGCTATTATTCATCCAAAGGCTTTCTTAAAATTTTTTAAAATTTTCATCAATCTTTCTTCTTCTTCCATCGTTAACATTGAGGAAATTATAACTAGTAAAGTAGAGGAGTCTCCTAAAAATGCATGTTTTAAATGATCAGGAAGTAACTTCAACTCAAGTTCTGGAGGTTTTTCTATTGATGGACAAAATGATTTATTTTTTTCTATCGTGTCCAAAATTTTAAGACTTTCTCGAACATATTTTGAATCTTCCTTAAAAAGATCTTCACATTGATCTAATTCCTTTTCTTGCTCGTGTTTCAAATCTTTTACTTTAGATTTTTCTTCATAATTAGTTTTGAAATGGAATTCACTCAGATATCTTATAACATTCATCATCTTTACCTTTTGTCGGATATTTCATTGATCTTAAAATGTTAAAAGTAACAGTTTGATCATTGACGCGCATTGTTATATCCCCTTTCTACAAATCTATCATTGCTCTTCCTTTAGCTAGGAAAGGTCTCCTCAAAATGATTGGTATCTCTTTACCTTCCTCTATATCCAACATAATGTAATCAAGAGGAAAGATAAATTGATCCATTTTTCAGTAGGACATCTTCTATAACTCCTTTAGCGTACATAATTGAACGATCTGCTAACTGCAAAGTTACAGTAGTAGGGGTTATTTCTCCTAATCCCAATCTTTTAAATTTTGATAATGCCATAATTTTAATGTTTGCACCTAATTCACATAAAGCTTTCCCATAAAATATGTCTCCTATTGCACATGGAATTGTAAAGCTACCAGGATCTTTAAGCTTTTCAGGAAGCTTTTTCTGAATTATAGCAATGCACTCCCCACTAAGTGCAACAATCTAATTATCTTCAAACTTCCTTTTCCTGTTGAGAATATCCTTCATAAACATTACATAGCTTGGCATTTGTTCTAAGGCTTCAGCAAATGGAATATTAATTGTAAGCTTCTTAAAAATTTCTAGAAATTTTGAAAATTGTTTATCCAACTTCTATTGACAAAGTCTCTAAGGAAATGGAGGTGTTGGTTTTTCTAAGTTAACTTTAAGTGGAGAAATAGGTCTTTCAGAATCTTTTGGAGTGTCCTCTTTTGATTTGTCAATTTCTTCTCTCTCTACTTCAGTTTCTTTTTAAACCCTACCATCCAACTCTCTTCCTCTTCCAAGTTGAATGGCTTTTACTTTCTCTTTATTTTGGTTTTTCATATTTGTTTCAGTATTACTAGGAAGTGTTTATTGGGATCTATTACTTAATGAATTTGCAATTTGTCCAAGTTGATTCTCAATATTTCTAATTGTAGCTTCTTAACTTTGTAACAGATTTCCCATTTGTAACACTACTTAGCCATACATCTATAAAAAACTTCTTCTCCTTAAATTGTGGATTAATATTGAAACCTAGAGGATAAGTAGATCTATAATTATTATTCCCTTGGTTGTTCCAATTTCTCAATGGGTTTACTTGATTTTTCCCCCATTGGTGATTATTACCACCCATAGTATTATTCCAACTAAAGTTGGGATGGTTATTCCAACCTGGGTTATAATAGTTTGAATATGGGTTATTAAGCTTGTTATTTATGGCATTCAAAGTTTCTAATTATGCTTGAGAATCTACCATTTGGACCAAGGAATTTTCTTCAATCATAGAGATAGGTTGAGAAAAATTCATTCTAAATTGGTCTAACATCCTTGAAATTGCAGCAACTTTATTTGCTAACATATAAAGCATAAGCGTCATGAAATGGTGTTGACATCAATGAACCACCAACAACGGCATTGATAATTGAACTAAGAGATCCAAATAATTCATTATAAAAAGTTTGACTCATTAACCAATCTGGTACAGCGTGGTGTGGACACTTTCTTATGAGTTCTTTAAATCATTCTCATGCTTCATAAATAGATTCCCCTTTAAACTGATTAAAAGATGTGATATCCTTTCTAAACTTTACATTTTCTTATGGTGGAAAGTATTCAGCAAAAAATTTTTGTGCTAAGTCACCCCGAGTTCTGATAGATACGGTGTTAACGAATTCAACCACATCTTAGCTTTATCTCTCAGTGACAAAGGTAATAACCTAAGTCATATGACATCATTTGATACACCATCGTATTTAAATGTAGTGCACAATTCTAGAAAATTGGCAAGATGTAAATCTGGATCTTCAGGTTGTGATCCCCCAAACGGATTATTTGATATCATTTGGATAATAATAGTGAATTAGCCACTACGGTAGGTTTTTCAATACTACAATGAAGATCATCTATAATAGAATTAGCATAATCTTGTAAAGAACTAAACTCTTGATGAATTTCAGCATTTTGATCATTTTGGTTTGCCATTTTTGTAATTTTTTTTAGATTTTTCAAAATTTTTTATTTTTTTTGGTTTTTTTGATTTTTTTAATAATTCTTTCAAATTCATAATCATAGGGCACTAGTCCTTCGAACCTGAACTACACATACACTAACATAAAATAAAATACAAAAAAATAAAATACTATAATAATATATTCTAACAATAACTCTTAAAGTTTAAATAAGACTTTCTTAAATAGAAATTTTCTTTTAATCAATTATATTTTTATTTTTGCCCGGCAAAGGTGCCAAAAACTTGATCCCGACTGTTTATATGCAATAATATAACAATGTCTTTGGTGATATTTTCCCTTATGTTTCCACACTTTGTAATAGAACCAAAAACTTAATCCTAGAGAAAATAAGAATTTAACTTTTTAACTTAATATATATTGGGAAACAACAGATTTTCTATTTCAAAAAGACAATTACTTAAACTGTAGAGATTTTTATAGTAATTAGAATTCAAATCTTTTTAGTATTTTTGATATTTTGACAAAACAGTAATAACTTCTAAAGATAACTTGAGTTTATGTAAAGAAAAGAATTGAATATGAAAATATCTTTCTCCTTATAATGAATCAATAATAAGTACATGAATTATGTTGTGGAAGTATGCAAATTGTGTTGTGCCAAATAGGAGTCATAATAAATTTTACCCTTACTAGAGATGCTATAAAGAACATTGGCCAATTTAAAGTTTGAATAGTTCTAAAGACCGGCTAGGCAGGAAAGATACTAGCTCTCACTCTAGAGTTCCCTTGATTCTCTCCACCTGAGGGCTAACATCTCGTATCAGAACCTAAAACAATAAACCAAGTTGGGGGCTTTAACCTGTAATTTTAGGTCATCTAACTCTACACCCTTCAAAGATTATTTCCTTATTTATTTGCACTAAATCATATGAATTACATTCTCATTCATACAATCTCGTGTGATTCTTTCCTATTGTTGACTGAGACAATACCAACCGTTACATGTTCTCACAAAAAATTTTAACAACTAGATAGGCCAGATCTAGAAGTAAATGTAGTACATGAATTTAAATCATCAAAACTTCTTCCAACATTAAAGATTAATACTCTTCACAACTTCCATCCAATACTTTAATTACTTATCATTTTAAGGAGAAGGATAAAGAAAACTACTCAGAATCCATGCCAAAAATAAAACCACACTTTTGTTTAAAAGTAGAAATCATTGTCAAACCTACAAGAAGTCTCAATTAAAACCAAAAGTAGTTCAAAATAGAAGATAAAAACTTATCTCAAATCCTCCACCAAACTCTTGAAGTTCCTTTAAATCTCTTCTACTTTATAGCACTCTTGACTCTTAAAATAAAATTAAATATAAAAAGGATAAAGTAAATTTGTGGTGCCTGAAAATCTCTCTAAATATTTCTCTCAAAACTCCCTCTTTTTAGCACTTTTCAGGACTCTTCAAAAAAGTCTCAACTTTCTTCTTTTATAAATCTACAAGATGTGCCTTGGTAACTCTTCAAAATGTGTCCAAATTCAATGTATTCTCCAAAGGATGCTTCTTTTCACATGCCTCTTTTCACAAGTCTTTTAATCATATTTTTGTTTCTTGTGGTCATAACCACTCTCTTTAGCCAATAGATGTCTCAAATGTACCATCAAAATTTGGCAAAATGAAGTAAATTGCCACATAACTACCTCTATCACTTAAGCATGGGGCATCTGGTGCTTAGGACTGACCTTCTTTGTTTCACCGGTACTTAAGCGCTGGATCTGGTGCTTAGGCGCCAAGACACTTTAGCACAATTTTCACATTTTTGCTCCAAATTTGATTTTTGCTCCAAATTTCACATTTTTGCTCCAAATTTGATCCTTTTTCACTCCTTTTAGCATTTTTCATCTTTTTACTTGTACCTGAAAGAAAAACATACAAATACCTTCCATTAAAGTGTAATATCTCAAAAATAGGTATAAAAATGTGTCTAAAAACACTATATTTTTTAAGTATATCAGTGTCGAATCCAGTGACTAGGCGTCGGTTTAACTAAACTGGCCAAAACTCAAAAATTTTGCATATTAAATCAAACCCACACCTTTATTGATGCCCAAGCTCCATCTTCTTCCTCTTTTTTCTGAAAACCTGCCCTAAGGTCCTTCTTAGAGCTCAGAATTTTAAGTTTCTTGGCTTAAAACCACCAAATTTCATCTTCTTGAGGTTAGATCTACATTTTGGCATAGTTATTTTGCGATTTCACCATGGATTTTTCATATATTGTGTGGAGAACAAAATTTTGAAAAATATTCTATTAAGTGGTGAAAAATCCATGGATTTAAGCTTCTTAGTTTAAAAAAGCTTGTAGGAAGCCTTTTATCTTAATTTTAAAATTTGTTGGAATTTTTCTTCAAATATTTAGATGAATCCTAAATGAAGCGAGGAAAGAGGAAGGAAACTTTCAACAATGCCAAATTTGTCAATATAAAAGCACAAATTTATCACAATAAATTTGCAATGTCGAGAAAGTTTATTACAGAGCGAAGCTTTTATAGACCTAGGGTAGCTATTGAAAATGTTATTGTGGCTCGACAATGGGAAAGCTACTATTATTTTACTGCAATTGTCGTCATTACTGTTGTACAATAGTTCTATGCAAACTTACCTAAAGCTGATGATGATGAGGTCTTTGTTCGGGGAAGAGGAGTAGAGTTCACTGCTGAGCGGATCAATGTGGTATATGATGTACCACTACTACTGACTGTTTCTATTCATAGTACACTCCATATGAAGCATAGTTAGATCAAAATGTTGCATATTTGATTGATGGGCGTGGAGCATTGAAGATTTGAAATGATTGCAAGTTATAATTTTCTTCTTCCAAGCTCAATGCCACCTCAAAGACCTAGCATTATTTTATTTATGCTCGCCTCCTTCCTTCAAATCATTTAAGTGAGGCAATGACCATTGAAAATATAGTTGTGTAAAATTTATAAACTTGACTCCACCTTACAACGATGCTAAAAACTTGATGTGGTACTTTATGAAAAATAACGTTAATCACTTAATGTTGGTATTCTACACAAGTATATGTATCGTTATCAAGAATATAAGACTTTATATGTAAGTCTCAAATATTGATCCCATGAGGAAGGTTTAATTTTTAAATGATAAATTAAATAGGAAATTCATAGAAATAAAACAAAATTACTCTCACTAATTTCAAATTTTTAAGATACTATCAAAGCAAATTACTTAGCAAAACTAAAATGCAAAACAACTAGTAGAATTAAAACACAGAGTTCGAAATAGTAACTACTAAACTATGTTTATGTGATGAAGTTTTCTAATATTGAAAAAGCTTCTTCCCACTACAATGAGTTTTTGGTGAAACAAGATGAGATAAATGGTCTAAATTTGTATTGTGCCAATTTTTAAATGATAAATTAAATAGGAAATTCATAGAAATAAAACAAAATTACTCTCACTAATTTCAAATTTTTAAGATACTATCAAAGCTAAATTATTAACAACTAGTAGAATTAAAACACAGAGTTCGAAATAGTAACTACTAAACTATGTTTATGTGATGAAGTTTTCTAATATTGAAAAAGCTTCTTCCCACTACAATGAGTTTTTGGTGAAACAAGATGAGATAAATGGTCTAAATTTGTATTGTGCCAAATAGGAACAATTTTAATTCTCTACCTTGATTCAGTGTTATAGAAAATCATTGGCTAATCTTAGGTTTAGTCCCTAAATCCGTGGCTAGGCTAGGAGGATACTAGCTCCCACTTCCCTTTCCCTAAAGGCTAACTCTCTCTTTAGTTTTTAAGCACTAAGATCAAATTGGGCATTTTTAGTCTGTCACCCTAGAAACCTCCAATTCTACACCCAACAAAGTATATTTCTCTATTTATTTGCACTTAATTCCATGAACGAAATCCTCTTTCATGGATTTAAATGTGATTCTCACTCTGTTGTAGAACTCATACTCCATTTCACATATCATATGTTCCACAACATATTTTAACAATTCAATTAGTCAGATTAAAAAGTAAATTAAGAGTAGAGTTAAAAAACCATCACAATTTATTTTATGTTTTAACATTGGCACATTCAAATTATTTCTTCATTTTTCCATATCTTAGAGTAGAGAGAAAGATAAAGAAACTACTCAGACTTCATGAGAAAGATACAACAAAAAATAAATTTCATATATAAAAGAAAGTTCAAAGAACAATAGTAAACAAACAACACTTATCTGAAACTTTCTCAAAGCAAATCCTTTGTAACCTCTCGTAGGAAATGTAGGAAGAGGAAATCTCTCACTTCTCTTCCTCTCCAACACTGCTTAGCGAAGAATTCACACTTAAACTCACCACACAAACTCAAAACTATAAATAAAATAACTAACTAATTGAGTGGAATGACGTGGAATGATGTAAAGTGGCAAGAAGAGATGCGAAGGGTTGATGGATGGCTGAGAGGAGTAAAGGAAGACACTTTTCAGATCAATTTTAGGTCTAAATAGAGCCTAGGGTTGGTTCTCCAATAGGTGCATCTAAAAACACTTCAAAAAGCATCCAAATTTGTCGAATCTTCTAAAAATAAGGTCTACACCGACACTAGCGCCATCGGCGCCCCCATTCTGGCATCATTGGCACCAGTGGCCATTTAATTTAGTCCGTCTTCTCTGTCAAACAGTGTTGTTGGCGCCCCATATGGTGCCATTGGCGCTGAACAAATTATCAAAATCTCCATTTTGAATCCAAATTTTATCCTTTTTGCTCAAGTCCTAAAAATCAACAACCTGCAATAAAACATAAAAAATATCTTCCATTAAAGTGTAATATCACAAAAAATAAGTATAAAATATGGGTCTAAAAATGCATATATTTTTTGGTGTATTAAAATCTCCCAAACTTAAATGTTACTTGTCCTCACGTAACTCCTTTATTACATAAAAATATGACTCATAGCAAAGATTTTAAATTCTAGATTTCCATATTTTAGTCCACTAAATACAATAGTATAACTTAAGAAAAATGTAAAATAACTCCAGTTAATACTAAAGGTATAAGAATATCTAACAGTTAAGTCTAAGATTTTTTATTCTCTATTCTTATCAAGGAAAATTGTAAATTATTCAAATTAAAGCCACTTAGAATATCTATGTAAAAAATAATTTCATGAAAATTTACTAGTAAATATGCTAATACTGAAATATAAGTTTAGAAAATGTTGCCAAGCCTTCCTCTTTAATTTGATTAAAGTGAAGTCGATTTTTAATTAGACATCTCCTCAAGCTTCTTCTCGCATCTTTTCTTTTCTTTCTTTTTCTTTTATTTTTCAGGATCATTTTCAATCCGTTTTCTTTTCTTTCTTCTTCTCTCTTTTTTTTTATGTGAGGACTACTATATCTGGATAGCCTTTAATGATTTTGAACTTCACTATCCTCTTCTTTAAGTTAAAAACTTTTCACATTCCTTCACTTTATAAATTTATGTTAGCTTTAAAGATTCATCATAAAGTTTTATCCTTTGCTTCTTACATGAATCTCTAAGATTTGAAATACTTCAAAAATACAAATTCTTTTACTTACAATAGAAAAACATAGTCTTATTATATCATACTTTATCTTAATCTTTAAAATTAACCTTTATTATTAAAAAATTTTACTTAAGTTTACTAAATATTTTGAAACATAAATATAGATATCTAAAATTATCCTCTAATACCGAAGGTCATGCTAAGTTTTAAAATATTTTGAAAATATAGCTAATTGAGGACAAATAATATTAAGTTTCTTTTCTTTCCAAACTTAAATTTTTAAAATATTTTGCAGGAAAAAATGAAAAATAAAGGGTGAAAGAAAACATTTAATACATAAAGAAAAGACATACCTGTCAAAGATTGTGATTTGAAACTTAACTCTGAAATATTGCAGGTGCTAATATGAAAAACTAGAAGACTTAAAACTTTAAATAACATATAATACATAAAAATTTGTTGAGAAAGAGTTAACTATAAATACATCCAATGAAGTACTAAAAACTAACAACTTCCAGCTATTTCGCAGATCTATTATTCACAACACAACATATAATTAAAATAAAGCATCATAGTCTACAAATAAATAGTCTCAACAATAAAATACAACTAAATATAAACTAAACAAAAATCTAACTAATGCATCACCAATCATCATGCATCACCATGCATCACCAATCATCATCATCATCATCATCTTCTTCTTCTTCTACATCCAAATTATGTTACTTATATGGAGTAAAAACAGAGTGTGTAAGAAACTAAACTGAGTGATCACCTGTCGGCACTATTTTTGGTGTGGAGTTTGCC
>NW_018234292.1:0-410 GCF_001263595.1 Phalaenopsis equestris
TGTCCTAATATAATTCCTCCTGCTACCACAAATTGACATTTCTCCTAGTTAAGGACTAAATTTATTTCTTCATAATGCTGAAGAACTTTGGATAAATGTTCTAAACATGAGTCAAATGAAGTTCCAAACACTGAAACGTCATCCATGAATACTTCAATCCCTTTTTCAATTAAATCACAAAAAAATTGTATTACAAAAACTAAAGGGCATTCTTCTAAAAACAAAAGTACCATAAGGACTGGTAAACATTGTTTTCTCTTGATGTTTTCGAGATATTTGAATTTGGTGATAACCAGTATATCCATCCAGAAAATAAGTGTTTATGCCCAACTAGTCTATCCAACATTTGATCTAATAGGGTTACTTGGCCTTAGGATTGACCCTGGGTGTTGATTTGAAGCTAAGGTACA
>NW_018234292.1:741-968 GCF_001263595.1 Phalaenopsis equestris
TCATCAACCTTTCTTCTTCTTCCATCGTTAATTTTGAGGAAATTATAAATGGTAAAGTAGAGGAATCTCCTAAAAAGGCATATTTTAAATGATTAGGAAGTAACTTCAACTCTAGTTCTGGAGGTTTTTCAATAGACGAACAAAAAGATTTATCTTTGTCAATCATGTTAAAAACTTCAAAACTTTCTCAAGCATAGTTTAAATTTTCCTTAAAAAGATCTTCACAT
>NW_018234293.1:0-267 GCF_001263595.1 Phalaenopsis equestris
TATTCAAACGCGACCCGTCGACCCGTCGACCCGACCTGCTCTGTTATAATCGAGTTATAACCGACGGAACATTACCGCGATACCGCTCTAATGACAGGGTTGTAACCTTCATGTAACTTCAAGACAAATGAACCACGCTTATAACGTCGCCGTAACCAAGATCTAACACAACACCGTGTAACCTAGCAATATAAACATGCTATAACTGAGCCGTAACCGAGAGTTCATATTGCGCGTTGTAACCTAGCAGTATAACTGAGCTGTAAC
>NW_018234294.1:0-411 GCF_001263595.1 Phalaenopsis equestris
AATATCTCAAAATTCTCCAAACCAATTCCTCCAAACAGGGTTATCTTTAGAATTAATATTTGGCTTTAGTTATAGTTAAAATCTTTACATTTAACACTTACATTTATGAGTAGTTGTTAGATAAAACATCATTTTAATTGACATTCCAAACTAAGGACTAATTGTAGTAGATTAGAATTTGACTAAGGACCTCTTACCCCGCTTCCTTGTGGGATCGATAAACGGGACTCCACTAGAGCCCTGTATTACTTGAGCGATACGTATACTTGCGTTTGAAATTGTGAATTTACAAAATCATTATAAATATATAAATCTGGGTTCATAAATTTAAGCATATATAAAGTTGTTGTCAGGTCACTCCTCCTTTCTTAGGAATATAATGAATTGGACTTACTCACGCACTATCTGAAA
>NW_018234295.1:0-219 GCF_001263595.1 Phalaenopsis equestris
AATTTCTTCACCTCGGCGACGACTTGTTGTTCTATCTCGAGGCATATTCTCCTGAGGTTACATTCTTTTCCACACCGAGCTTATGGACTACAACCTCTGCTGATAGCCCTGACATTTCATCGTAGCTCCATGAGAAGCAATCTTTGAATTCTGCTAATAGTTTGACAAGTTATGCAGACTCTTCGTGATCAAGTAGAGAACTTATAAATGTAGGTCGGG
>NW_018234296.1:0-265 GCF_001263595.1 Phalaenopsis equestris
TGGTTAAGGATGGTTGGGTTAAGCTCAAGAGGTCTGAAGGAAGCTTTGGAAGCAATTTGGTAGAGCTTCCCGAAGGAATCTCAAGCTCTCCCCCTTTAGCCATGGAGGGGGGTTTAAATAGAAGAGCTTGAAGAGTTTATGGGTTTTTAGGTGGAGGGAAGAAATGCCCAAGTGTCCAATTGGAGTTGTGCACATTAGGTAGGTTCAATTTTAAGTTTTTACCATATGGCCTCCCTTGGCCATGGTGTTTTCCGACCACCAAGGT
>NW_018234297.1:0-7583 GCF_001263595.1 Phalaenopsis equestris
GTGATTATCAGGCTTTGACACATGACATAACATATATTCAAGGCAAAGTGACTGATACTGATTTTAAGATTGATCATGTCCAAGGATACCTTAAACTCAAACATGATTATGACACGAGTTTCAATACATCTCTGGTGAGTTTTCTGCAAGGTGATCATAATGTTTAGTTTCCACCAAGTCCTCCATTTCCAGACCATCTCCCACAAGACTATATGGAAGAGGAGGAGGAGGCTAATGAGAAGACTAAAGAAGATGATGATGAGGATTAATATCATTTTTTGTTTTTTAAATGTTTTGTTTCTTTAGTTTATATGTTCTGAATAATGTAGTGTAGAAATTGTTATTGTAGACTTATTACAATTTGGATTTGTAACTATTTGTTGCTTATGCTACTCCTTTTCTATGTTACTGCACTACTGGTTGTTTCACTCTACTACTGTTGTTATACATGTTGTTATGTTTAAAAAAACTCCTATACTTAGCAATTTCTTTTTATTATATACATGTTAATTAGATCCTACTATTATTGTATACCTGCTTCTAGTGCTTACATACTGCCATGTTAAACCCTTTTTTTAAAAATCATTTATAAAATTTTCTTGATGCTTCTATATTTTCTGTTATAAATGTTTTAACCTATTATGAAAATTTTAAGTCTAGGGGAGAGAGGAAAAAAACTTTCGAAAAACATAATTTTTATTTGTCCATAAGAAACTATATTCAAAGAAAGTATGTTTTTAGAAGCATTATGGGGGCATGTGATGTTTTTTTAGAGAACTATATTTTTCTGAGTCTATAGATGTTGTGGTAGACTTAAGTAATTTTTGGTGATAATGGTTAGTTCTAAGAATTAATATATTAAGTAAAAGAGAATAGGAATATAATTTTACTATTTAAAGTAAAAAAGATATTATCTTTTGAAATATTGAGGATCGAAAAAACTTTTTTGAAAACTAATAGAAAGGATTAAGGTAAAGGAATGTGATAAGTTTTTAACTTTAAAACGAGGATAGTGAAGTTTAAAATCATTAAAAGCTGATCCAGATATGGTAATCCTCACTAAGAAAAACAAAAGAAAAGATTGAAAATAATTTTGAAAGTAAAAAGTAAAAAAAATAAGAAGAAAAAGAAGAAGAAAAGAAAAATATATATGAAAGTGAGGAGAAGCTTGAGGGGATGCCTAATTAAAAATGGCTTTACTTGAATCATGTTAAAGAAAAAGACTTTATTACAGTTATGAGCTTTTATTTTCTTACAGTATTAGTTTACCTTTACTAATAGAGTTCTCTCAAACTCTATCTGTTATTTTTTGGATGTTCTTATGTTTTTCAAAACTACAATTATTTTTTAAAATGAATTGAAGAATTAGAATTTCTAGGCTTGATTACAAAATATTCTTATGCCTTATTTCTAACCTAAATTACTAAGATTTTCCTAAAGTCATGACTACCATATTTATCGGACAAAACTATAAAGGTCCTTAATGAAACCCACCACCACATATTAAATTACTTTTCAGAAGAAATAAGTTACTTTTGGACAAGTAATAATTATGTTTGGGGGATTTTGACATCCCTATACTATGTTACTTTTATTTGCACATTTAATGCCTACTTTTAATGATATTGCACTTTAATGAAATATATTTTTGATGTTTTTGGGTGTGGGTACTCTAAATGGAGTAAATGGGGTAAATCGAATGAAAATGGAGCAAAGTGGAGTTAAATGAAGCAAAATGGCCAATGTTAATCTGACGCCTAGGCGCCAGACAACAGAGAGTCTGACGCTCAGACACCAAAGGCGGTTATCTAAAAGATTCATTGAATTTGGACAAATTTTGAAGAGGTGCTTGAAGAAAATCTTGTGTGTTTTGAGAGCTCAATTTAAAGATACTTATAGAGATTCAAATAAAAGACTTTTGGGTGAAAGAAAAGGGAGTCTTTTGTGGAGAGTGGATTCTTCCTAGAGATGAGAAATTCTTGGAGGCATGCTTGGATTTGGAGGAGAAGAGGAGAAGTGAGAGATATCTTCTTCAAAAAGATTTTGAGTAAGTTTGGAGTGGAATAACAAGGAGAGTGAGTGATTCAAAGGAACAAGAAGGATTGCTTGGAAAGGAGTTTAAGTTAAGTTGTGTATGTTTATTTTACTTTGCCTTGTCTTGCAAACATTTATTTTTCTATAAATTCATGTGTTGTTGTTTCTTCCCCATGAGATCTGAGTACTTTCCTTTATCTTTCTCCCTACAATGAGGAATAATTATGTGTAAGAATATAGTTTAGTAGAAGTGCTTTAACAATTTTCCATAAATTATGATGATTCAAACACTATGCATAAGTTACTTATCAATCTGACTAATTAATTTGTTAAAATCTGTTGTAAAACGTAGTGACCCGAAATAGGCTATGTTCCAACATAGTAAGAATCACATTAGCCTCATGGATGAGAATGTAGTCCTTGAATTTAAGTGCAAACAAATAGGGAAATAAGTTTTGATGGGAGTAGAATTAGAAATTTTAGGGTAAGAGACTAAAATCTCCATTTTGGTCCAATTTTTTACAAATAAAGCAAGATGTTAGCCTTAAGGGGAGGGGAAGTGGGAACTTTAGAGTGAGAGCTAGTATCTTCCTAGCCTAACCAAGAGTTTAGGGACCAAATTTTGGATTAAACATTGTTCTTTATGCACTTGACAAGGGGGTGAAGAAATTAATTGCTCCTATTTGGCATAATATCTTAGTTATATGAAAAATTATTTTCCTACACTAATGATAAACTCATTGCAAGGGAAAAGGATTTGAGCTCTTCATACATTGATAGTTTAGAGTAGTGGTAACTCTACATTTAAAAACCTTTTTATATTATCCTTTATTTACATTTTACATTTGTTTAGCATACTTAACATTCCTTTAATTCTATAGGATTAGATATTATACAAGAGCTTGCGATCATTTATTATATAAGTTTTCTAAAATTAAAAAGTAGGTTTTCTTAAAGTCAATTTACAAAAGTTTTGGCTATCTCCGTGGCATCGATACTGAGATTTTTTTAAAAAAAAATCTTATATTGCTTGAAATGAAACATATACTTGCATAGTACCCCTAGTGTGTAAAACATTTTTATTATCTTTATATACTATTTAATTTTGCTCACTAGCCGCTGAATATAAATTGTGTCAAGCTTTTGGCCATATTTCTGAACTTAAATAATTGTATTATTGAGGGTTGGATTACCCAATACCAACATATTATATTTTAAAATTATTTTAAAATAACATTTGGTCTGTGGTGTCATCTATAGATAACTATATTTTGATTCTATGAATGTTATAGTAGACTAATGTTAAAATTTTTGCTGATAATGTGTAGTTCTAGAGTTAAGATATTTGGTATGAGGGAATAGAGATTTGCTTTTACTATTTATTGTTGAAAAATTTGTATTTTTGAAACACTAGAAATCCTAGATCTAAACTTTAAAAAGAATTGAGACTCTATGAAAAATCATTTTTATAACTAATACACATTATAAAATGAAGAAATGTGATAAGTGTTTCATATTATGAGGAGAATAGTGAAGTTCAAAATCATTAAAGGCTATCCTGATATAGTAATCCTCACATAAGAAAATAAGGATTAAAAAGATCCTAAAAGAAAAGAAAAAGAAAAGAAAAAGGGAAGAAAAAGAAAAGTAAAAAGAAAAAATGTGGGGTGAAGCTTGAGGAGGTGCCTAATTAAAAATTGGTTTCACTTGAATCATCTTACTGGAAGAAACCAAATTACACTTCTGAGCTTATTATCAATTTTAAATATATTAGTCAATTATTTAGTAATAAAGTTAACATAAATTGAGTTAATATAAATTATATCTTTTAATTCTTCTAGGATTCCTAAGTCTGATAATTTATAATTATTTTTAAAATTAATAGAAAATCAGAATTCCTAACTTGATTACGAGATATTCTTATACCCTAGTTTCAAATAGAGTTATTATAAATTTTTCTAAAGTTACACTATCTCATTTATGGGGAAAAGCAATAGAAATTTTAAACAAAAACCATTACCTTAAGTGAAAGCATATGGTGAATAAAATAGGAGAGTTACTTGAAGATAAGTAAAGTGAAGTTTGGGAGATTTTGAGTTGATTGAAAATGTGTCACCTTCATTATACATATTTTATGCTCATTTTTAATGATATTGCACTTTCATGAAATGTATTTTGCATGTTTTTGATTTAAGGTTCAAGAGATGGAGTTTTGGAGATAAAGGAGCGAAAACGGAGATAAGCAAGGTCAAACGGAGCAAAGTAGCACCAAGTAAACTGGCGCCTAAGCACAACTTTTGGCCCCTAGGTGTCAGACCCTGTAGATGGAAATAGAGAGCCCGATGCCATAACGTCAGGATCTGACGCTTAGATGCCATGGTGTCAGGAACTGGCATATAGGCGCTAGGCAGTTAATTCATGCTTCTAGAAGACTGGCGCCTAAGCGCTCAGACTAGCATCTAAGCACCAAGACTGTCGCCAAGGTGCCATAATTAGTTTTTTTTAATATTCAATGTATTTGAACGACATTTTCATGGAACATCTGAAGTGAATCTTAGGGATTTCAATGGTTGTTATATGATAGTGTTGCTTCAAGTAAAGCGAGGTTTTATTTATGAGTGTGGTTGCATGGGGGTTGTTAAGAAAAGGAAGGAAGGCGCGTGTGTTGTGTATCTCTTCAAGTGTGGGGGTGTGTCTATTGGAATGAGATTGTAAGAAGAGTTAAGAATTTTTTAAAGGAACTTCAGAAGATTTTCTTAAGGAGGAGTTTGAGATAAGTGTTTTGTATACTTATTTGTGTTTGTTAAAATTTATTGTGTAAACCTGATTTTAAATATCAGTCCATGTGTTGTTGTATTTTTCATGAAATCTGAGTAGTTTTCTTTATATTTTTCCTTGTGATGAGAAAAAATCATGTGTATGATTAGAATTATTTAGAATTGCTTTAATTTCAATATTGTGATGGTATATTACTTCATGCTTTACTTAATTTCAAAATCATGTGTATCTCTTCATTTGGCCAATTCTCAACTTAAAATGCATAGTGAAAACATATGATCCTGGAGGGCTATGTTTTTCCTCAATTAGTAATTACCACAGTAACCTTTAGGATGAAGAAAAAACATACTTGTGGTGACTACAAATAGATAGGAAGATGAGATTTGACGGGTGTAATTGGTGATTCTAGGTTGACAGACTAGAACCTTCACCAATTTGTTCTAGGGTTTAGAACTTAAGGCTAGGTTAGCCCCATATGATGGCTTACGTGAGTACCATAGGGTAACAAGCTAGAACCTACCCAGCATAACCAAAGATTTATGAACTTAACTCTAGATAAGACAATGTTCTTTATGCACTCTAAAGAGGATAAGAATTATGTATGCTCCTATTTGTTACAAAAACTACACTTAAATTTTTAAACATTTGATTCTTACACTGATTATAATCTCATTGCAAGAAGGATTTTCATACAATTTGAACGCTTCCACATAAAACTAGTTTAGAACCCTTTGGCATTTTCTTTAAGTTTGGAAATAAAATTTGTAGGTATTAGTTACTTCTTTATACACATACAATTTTGATCTTAATTCCTATATAAGTTACCTGTTGTTTAAGTAGAATTTTACTAAGTCGATAAAAAGAGCTTTTCCTTCCCCGTGGGAATGATACTTGGTGATTAAAAGAAAGCTCTATATTACTTTAAATGATACGTACACTTGTGTAGTATCCCTAGAGTGTAAAATTGAATTGTGAAGTAAAATAAGAATTATTTGTTAGTCGAGAGTTAAGCGTGCAAGCACATATGAAGAGTGAGAGTCAAGTTTTTGGCGTCAATGTCTAAGTTTGAAATTGAGTAATTACACAATAAACACACACATTTTGTGTCGAGATCAGTTAGCACAACAACAAAAGCCTTGATAAATCCAGAAAACCACAAGAACCCCATATCATAAATCACAGAGGCACGTAAGGAAATTCATCTACGCATGATAGAAAGAACACTAAAAAACATTCTATCAAAATAATTGTTGTAAGTAAAACTGAAAAATTAAAAATAACAAAATAATTTATTCCCTCTTCTACAACAGCAACCTCCCCTGTCATTTAATAACTTCTCAAAACATGTAAGAAAAATAAGAGAAATAGGCATGTAAAAACCTTAGAAACTCAATCCTATGAGAGGAAGAGAAACCTATAGAAGAAACACTTAAAAACCTTATTCTCCGCTCTTCAACTCTCTTCAGATCCTCCTCCTCTTTTGGATGCCCTAAAGGTGTATTGTATAGCAAAATCAACAAATTTGACTAGAAAAGTTCTTCCCAAAATAGATTCCCACTCCGTTGGCATGGTCACACTGGATAAGCCATGGTCATGTTGGACTTCTAGATTGGGAAGACTAGTCATGCCTAATCATGACATGGTCACACATGTCCTTTGAAATATTGTAGTGGTCACACTGCTAATGATGATATAGTGGTGTGATCACGCCTATTTCGGACATGATCACATTGCTTAGGTTACTTTTTCTTGGTTTTTCTCATTCCTAAATCCATATATTTATCACCTGTAACCTGCATAAATTTAATAAAAATCTTCCACAAGTGTAAAGCCATGATGACAAGTAAAATAATAAATAAAATCTCATAAAATTTACTAGTGTAAAATATGTATATAAAAATATACTATGCGAATCATGAGGAAATCTAACGGGTATAACTTATGAACATCAAAGGACAGTGTACCATGATAGTCAAAAGATGGAAACACCAAGCGTTGTTTCATTCAGTCAGAACTCTGAGCCGACCGAATGAAAGCACAACAACGAAGAAATAAAGGGAACCCAATCTAAGGGACAGTTGTTCATGACCAACTCCCCTCATCAGAATCCAGAACACCACACAAAAAGGCCCAAATCGCACCCCACAATGACTTTCTGTTCCTTTGAGAAGGCCCCATTGTCCAAGGAGAGATGCCCCGTCATATTAAAGTCGTACACTTTCTACTCGACGACCCAAGTTCACACTAACAAGAAAAGTGTTTTACTCAGGATTCCCTTGAGTAGGTCGACAAAAGACCTTTCGACTCTTCGAATGTCTTATGGCCAATCAAAGACTTTCAACCAACTGAACCATAAGATTACCGGGTCATGAGAAGTCATTCTTTTAAGTAGTTATGACTATGAAACAGTGCTAATATTAGTTAAGAATATGAAAGGATGTCGAAGTCGGTTACAAATATAAAAATGTGTCATAATATATTGTCTTTATTAAAACATAGATAAATATGTAATTGATGTCGAAGTATGTTACAAATATGAAAATGTGTCATAATATATTGTCTTTATTAAAACATAGATAAATATTTAATTTTACCCTAGATACTTCTGAAATCTATAAATAAAATGACATTTCTAAAATGAAAGATTACTGAATTTATTCTACCAAATCTCGTGTTATTGTGCACTCTTTCTCTTTCACTTTTTTTCTTGTTCGTCTTACACTCTATACCTTTAGGTATGATTCACAAGATATATATGGATTCAACACTAT
>NW_018234298.1:0-734 GCF_001263595.1 Phalaenopsis equestris
TCTAGACCTCAACCAAAAGTGAGGTCAACAAGTGACCACAACAACTTTTAAAAGTAAATATAAATGTTTAAATCATTCTCATCGCACAAGATTAATTTCCAAGAGCAAAGAGAAAGAAAGGGAACTGCTCATAATTCATGGTGAATAAAACAAAAACTCTGAAGTTGTATTAAAATCCAAGTCTTAGAAACCAAAAGTTAAACAACAATACAAATGTCCTTATGTCTTCACCCCAACACAAATTATGGAGTCTCCTTGAAAAAATCTCCAAACTTCTACTCTTACAACACAAAACACACTAAAACATACACTTAAACACAATACACTTAAAAACTAAAGTGGGACTTCAAGTACTGCCAAATAATCTTCCATTTCATCCAATTTTCATCGATATTAATAGATCTCAGAAAATAACTAAGGGTTGCTTCAAACACCTCTTCAAAATTTGGCCAAACTCAATGGATCTTCCATAAGTGTAGTTATTACCTCTATAGCTTAGGTTGGGCGCTATTGTGTTTGTTTTCCGCATCTATGACACTATAATGCTAGGGGATGGCGCTATGACGCCATACCATTTTGCACCACTTTTGCTCATTTTTCCCTCCTTTTCTCCAAATGTCCATTCCATATACCTGAAACAAAAAACTAGCAAAATACCTTCCATTAAAGCGCAATATCACTAAAATATATGCATAAAAAGATCATAAAATATGCACTAAGAATATGTAATTTTA
>NW_018234299.1:0-1815 GCF_001263595.1 Phalaenopsis equestris
TCAATCAATCTATAGAGAGAGAATGTGTGTGAGAGTGAGGAATTAAGGGAGACAGGTTGAGAGAGTGGAAGGGAGAGAGAGGAATTGTGAGCAAGTGAAAGAGAGAGCAAGAGGGAGATGGTGGAAAAATTGGGAGAAAGAGTGAGAGAGAAAGTTAGAAAGCTATAGAATGGTGGGGAAGAGAGTGAAAAGAGGAAGGGAGGGAGCGAATAGAGAGAAGAGAGAAAGTGAGAGCTTGAGAGAAAAAGATAGAGATAGATAGAGAGAGAAAAGTGAGAGATAAGAGAGAGATATATAGAAAAGTGGGTTAGAGACAAAGAGAAGGTGAGAAAGAACAAAAAGATTTGATAGAGGGAGAAAAGAAATGGAGAGGGAGAGAGAATTCAAGAGCTCGTCCTCTTCTTTGATCTTCCCACTCTCTATCTTTCTTTGACGCTCTCCCCCTTCTCTCACACTTTCTCACTCTCTCTCTCACTGTCCCTTTCTCAACCAGAGAAAATGAGAGAAAGATAATCGGAGGAACAAAGAGGGAGGGAGGGACATTGGGAGAGCTAGAAAGGGGCAAGAGGAGATGAGGTAAGAAAAGGATTAGATGTATCTTCTCTTATTATCTCTCCGCTCACTCTGTCGAACTCTCACTTCCTCCCTTACTCATTTCTTCCCCACCCTCTCTCTACAGCATCTTCTATCTATCTCCCTCTCGTACTCTCCTTCCTTACGAGATAGAAAGAGAATAGATGAGAGAAAAAATTCTCTCTCCTACTTTAACTCTTGCTCTCTCCCTTATCCATCTCTCTTTCTTTCTACTAAGTCTATTCTGCTCTTGCTCTCTAGATCTATTTATCTTTCTCTCATTTACACTGCCTCTCTCTCACTCTATCTCTCTCAAGAGGTGAGGAGAGTGAGAGGGATAGAGAGAGAAGGATAGAGATAGTAAGAGAGATTACTCTCACTCAATCATTCTTTATCTCATCTCTTCTTTAAAAAGAGACATAGGAAGAAAAGAGAGAGAAGAGGGAGGAAAAGGAAGGGATAGAGAGAGTTGAGGGGGAGAAATAGAGAGGGAGAGAAAATGATATGGAAGGAGAGATAGAAAGAGTAAGAAACAAAAGAAAGGTAGAATGAATGAGGAAGAGAGAGAGGGAGTGAGAGGAACAGGGAGTGAAGAAAAAAGTGTGAGAGAAAGACCAAGGGGGGACAATGAAAGAGAGGGGGAAGGGAGAGAGAGTCAGAGAAGCGATAGAGTGAGAGAGAGCTACTGAGGGACCAAGATATTGAGAGAGCATTAGAGAGAGAAAGAAGTAGAGGGATGGAGAGGAAGGTAGAGTTAGAGAGAAGGAAGAGAGAAGATGAGGAGAGAGAGATATCTTCTCCATCTTTTAAACAAGCTTTCTCTCACCATCTCCCATTTCTCTCCTTCTTGGTTCTTTTCTCTCGCTCTATCTCTCTATAACTTTCTTCCTCACTCTTGCTTTGTCTCATTCTCCATCCCTCTCTCTCCCTCTCTCCCTCTCTCTATCTTCTTTCTCTCCCTCTTCCTCTAGCTCCTTTTCTCTCACTATCTCTATTTTTGTTTCTTTCTCACTCCCTCCCACTCATCATCTCTATTATTTCCCTACTTTATCTCTTCTTACCCTCTTCTCTATCTTCCTCCTAATCTTCGCCTCAATAATTACTCCTTCTTTCACACTTTTTATCTTTCATTCTCTCTCTGACTCACTATCTCCCCCTCATGTTCTCTATCATTTGCTCTCTTTTTCCCTTACTCCCTTCTGCAACCATCCCTCTCTCTCTTATTCTTCTCTTTCTCTCTCT
>NW_018234299.1:2128-11351 GCF_001263595.1 Phalaenopsis equestris
TTTCCTCTCTCCATTACATCTCCCTCTTTCCCTTTCTTTCTCTCTCATCTCTCTAACTCTCACTCACTAGAGAGAAACTATGGGTAAGGGAGATATAGAGAGAAGGAGAGCATAGTGATAACGAAGAGAGGGAGGGAGATTCTATGTGAGCAGGAGGGAGAGAGATAATGAAATGTGTAAGGGAGATATAGATAAAGAAATAGTAAGAGAGGGAGAGAAAGTGTGAGAGGAAAAGAGAAAGAGAGAGATAGAGAGCCCGAGAGAGGGAGGAGAGAGAGAGGAAGAGAGTAAAAGAATGGGGAGAGTGGTAGTGAGAGAATGATAAATGATCTCCCTCCATCCCTTATCCCATGTATAACTCTCTCTCCATTTATATCTTTGACCCTCTCTAGCTACCTCTATTCTCTTTCTCTCTCTCTTTCTTTCTTGCTCCCTCTCTCACACTACCTTGCTTCTCTGTTACTCTTATTATCTCTTTTACTTTGTCTCAATTGAAAGAGATGGGGGGAGAGACCAGATAATTTGAGAGAGAGAATATAAATAGAAAAGAGAATAGAGAAAGAGAGATTATAAAATAGAGCATGTGAGGGTAGAATGAGTTCTCACTCTCTGCTTCTCACACTCTCTCACTCACTCAATCACTCACACTCCCTCTCACACACACATTCTTCTTTCTATACACCAACCCCTCACACTTTATCTTGCACTCACTTTCTCTCTCCCTCTTCTCCCCTCTCTCTCTTTTGCTTACATTATTGTACACTCGTCTCTTATAATGAGAGTGATAGAGGAATAAAAGTGAGGGAAGAAGAGTGGGAGATATCAAGAGTGAAATGTAGTGAGAGTGTGAAAAAGAGAGAAGAGACAAAGAGAGAAGGAGAGCATGAGAGAGACAGAGGACCAACCTTTCTTTCTCTCTTATCTCTCTCACTCTTACTCACTAGAGAGAAAATATGGAGCATCAACCTATTTCTCTTTACATCCCTCTCCTACCTTTATAGCTAGATAGAGAGAGAGGTAGCTTGAGAGAGTGAGAGAGAGAGCAAATAGAGCAAGATATCAAGAGTGAGGTAAAATAGAGAATCCACCTATCTCTCTTCCTCTCACACTTTCTCTCTCACACACACACAATCTCATTTTCTATTTATCCCTCCCTCTATCACTCACTCTTTGAATCATTTTATCTCTCATTCTATTTCTCACACTATTTTTCTCTCACCGCCCCCTCTCTCCCTTCGTTCCCTTATACTATCAAGGGAGAGGAGTCATGGATGGAGAGGGAGAAGGAGAGCAAGAGAGAAGGGGAGAGAGTGGAATGGAGAGTGAGAGAAAATAAGAGAAAGGATGAGAGATATACAGAGAGATAGAGTGGAGCACTAAGGAGAGAGATGGGGAGGGACAGTGAGAGAAAGTGGAGAGAGTGAGAGAGATCATGATTTATAGATAGAAAGTAGAGAGGGAGGGAGGGCAGTAGCATGATAGATATTGAGAGATAGGGAGAGAGAATGAACAAAGATGCTCTCTAAATGTAGGGAACGATGGGAGGATAAGAGAGAGTGGGAGAGAGAAGGAAGAAAGAAACTTTCTATCTACCTCTCTCTGTGGCTCCTATCAACTATAACAATTCTATCTCTCTACATTTTTCTCCCTCCCTCTTTATCCCTCATTCTCATTCTGTCTCATGCTGTCTCTTTCTCTCCCCATCCCTCACTTCTCTCTCTTTCTCACTCTCTCTATCTCTCATTCTTTTTTTCTCTCTCTCACAATTCTATCTCACCTTATCTCTAAATCACTCATTCTCATTCTCTTTCATACTCCCTTTTTATATGTCCATCCCCTAGTTCTCTCTCTCTCACTCTCATTATTTCTTTATTTCTCATTATATCTCACCTTAACTGTAAATCACTCATTCTCTTTCTCTTTCATGCTCCCTTTTTATATGTCCATCCCCAAGTTCTCTCTCTCTCACTCTCATTATTTCTTTATTTCTCTCACTCTCATTATATTTCATTTCTCCTCTTCTCTCACTCTCTCACTCTTGCTCCCTCCCTCCCACTCACATTTTACTGCTCTCGATCACCCTCTTACTTTATCTCTCTTTTTACCCCTCACTTTAACTCTCCCTCTCTATCTCTCTCATTTTGTCCCTTTTTCTCTCTTTCTATTTTCACATCTTCTCTCACTCGTGATATCTCTCTCACTCGTGAGATCTCTCTATCCTCTCTGTTCTTTATCCCTCTTCCTCTCCCTCCACATATCTTTCTCCCATTTCTCTCCTGCTCTGTCATTTTATCTCTTTATTCTTTGCTCTCTTGTTCTCTCCTTCACTCTCTCCCTCTCCCTCAGTTTTGATATCTCCCTCCCTGTCTTTTCCTCCTGCTTCTCTCCTTCTCTCCTTCTTTCACTCTCTCCACCTCATCTCTCATTCTCTCACATTATCTTATCTCTCTCTCTATAAATCTTCCTCTCTTTCTCTCTTTCAAACTCTACCTCACTATTATCTCTCTTTGTTATTCACTCTCTTTTCTTCTATTCTCTCTGACTTTCTCACATGAGAGTAATCAATTGATATATGGAAAATAAATTGTAATAAATTGATATAGAGAGTCAGTGAGAGAGAGATGGGGGTTCAACCTGTCTCTCTTCCCATCTCTCGATCTCTTGTTTCCACTTCCAGTGAGTGACTGAGTTATGGGGGATCAACCTGTCTCTCTTCCCATCTTTCCATCTCTTGTTCCCAATCCCTCTATCTTGCCCCTCTCTCTTGCTTTCTCATTTTACATCACTCTCTCCATCCCTATCTTTTTCTCACCCTCTATCTTCCTTCGTTTATCTCTTACTCTCTACCTCTCTCTTGCTCTCTATCTTTCTCCTCTCTTTCTTTCTCTCTAGTGAATGATAAGGAGAAAGGGAAAAAAAAGAGGGAGGGAGAGAAAGGAGATATCATATAAATAGTGAGAGAGAGCAGAGACAGGTTGAAAAATCAATGGAGAGAGGAGACTGAGTGAGAGAGTTAGAGAGTGTGGAGATAGAAGAAAGAGAGAGAAGAAGAGATTGAGGGGGAGGGAGAGAGACAGAGGAATACATAAAAGAGAGGAGAAGGGAGGGAGGGATGGAGACTAAAGGAAAGAAGGAGAAAGAGTTGGATAGAGGTAAAGAGAGAGTGTGTGAAAGAGATAGAAAGGGAAAGGTATAGAGAGAGAGGGGGAGGTAGAGAGGGGTAAAGGGAGGATAGAGATATCATTCTCTATCTTGTTTCCCTCTTTATCCCTCTCTCTTTGAAAATCTACCTCACTACTATCTCTCTTTCTTATTCTTTCTCTCTATTTCTATTCCCTCTAATTCTCTCACATGACAGTGATAAACTAATATAGAAAGTGAGTGAGAAAGATGGGGGATCAACCTGTCTGTCTTCCCATCTCTCACTCTATTA
This sequence comes from Phalaenopsis equestris, assembly GCF_001263595.1. Classification (NCBI taxonomy): domain Eukaryota; kingdom Viridiplantae; phylum Streptophyta; class Magnoliopsida; order Asparagales; family Orchidaceae; genus Phalaenopsis; species Phalaenopsis equestris. The sequence continues at coordinate 5,562 of NW_018234299.1, forward strand.
TTCCAACACGCTCACTCTAGCTCTCTCATTCTCTCTCTCTCACTCTGGATTTCTCTCTCCCTTCTCCATCTTTTTCTCACACTATATTTGTCCATTTCTCCCTTGCTCTCTACCTCTCTAGCTCTCTATCTATCGTTCTTTTTTTTGTAGGGAGAGATAAGGAGAAAGGGAGAAAAAAGAAAATGAGAGAGAGAAATAAGGAGAAAGCATCTAATTAGAGAGATAGATAGGAGACTAAGTGAGAGAATTAGAGCGATTGGAAGAGAACAAAGAGAGAGAAGAAGAGATTAAGGTAGAGCGAGAGAGAAAGAGAAAGATATAAAAGAGATAGAGGAGGGAGGGAGGGAGGGAGGAGAAAGAAAGAGAAAGATAAGAGTGGTATAGGGGTGGAGAGAGTGTGTGAAAGTGTGTGTGAGAGAGAGCAAGGCAAAGGGAGAGACAAGAGGAAGTGGAGTGGGGTAGAGAGAGAATAAAGATATCACTCTTAATCTTTATTCTTTCCATATCTCTTTCCCAAACTATCAACCTATCTTCATGTCACGATCTCTCGCTCACCCCCTCTCTATCCATTCTCTCTCTCCCTCACAATCTCTCTCGCTCTCAATCTCTCTCGCTCTATCTCTCTATCTATCTTTTCCTCTCTTCACTTAACCTCTCTATCTCTCTCTCCCTCACCCTCTCCTTCTCACTTTATATTTTCTCTATCGCTACCTAACTCTCTTATTCATTATTCTCTCTCTCCATCACTCATTATGTTATTTCTTATCTTTCTCTCTCTCCCTAAAATTTAGACCTGTTTATCCATCCTAATCCCCATCACTCTCTTCCTCCCTCTCTCTAAACACTCCCTTGCTTCTCTCACCCTTGATATCTCTCTATTTGTATCAATCTCTTAATATAAGATTGGAGAAAGTGCCATGTTGATAGTTTAAGAGAGAGAGAGAAGAGCTAGAGAAGTGAAGAGAATGAGAAATTATAAAAAAAAGAGAGCATGACAGAGACAGCGAGTGAGAGCTCTCCATGTTTCTCTTTCTCTCAAAATCTCTCTCATTATCTCTCTCACTCACTCCGACTCCCTCCCTTTGAAGTTTAGGAGGGAGGGAGGGAGGAAAATGGGGAGAAAAGGAGCTAGAGGAAGAGAAGGGAGAGTGAGAGATTGGAAGAGAGAAAGAGAGAGAGAGAGTAAGGGAGAGATTTTGAGTGGGGAGAGCTAAAAGAGGAGGGAGGCTATGAGGCCAATAAAGTTGGAGATAGAGAGATAAAGAGAGAGAGAGAGAGAGAGAGTGGGAGTGGGAATGAAAGAGTTAAAGTAAGAGAAGCGAGAGAGAGAGGGAGGGTGAGGCAGAGATAAATACTGTGAGAGAGTTAGCGTGGGAGAGAGAAAGCAAGAGAAGAGAAGAGAGAGAGAGAGAGAGAGAGAGAGAGAAATTGAGAGACTTATATACAATGGGAGAGGATACAAAGAGTTGAAAGAAGGCGATAAGTGTCTTCATGAGAGATAGATAGAGAGAGAGAGAAAGAGAGAGCTCTCCATCTCCTTCAGTTCTCCACTCGCACTCTACCATTCTTTGTCACTCTCCCTCTTCTCTCACACTCTCATTCTCACTCATTATCCATCTCTCTCCGACACTCAATGTCTCAGAGAGCAAGGTAAAGAGAGGTACATGGATGGATGGAGGGATAATGAGAGAGGGAGAAGGGGGATGGATAGAAGATAAGGAAAAAAGAGGGTCATATCTCTCTTCTCTTCTCCTACGTAATATTTCTCTTGACTCTCCTTCTCTTCTTCTATGTAATATTTCTCTCAACTCTCCTTCTCTTACTAACTCTCTCTCCCTTCCTCTCACCACCTATTATCTCTTTCCCACTCAAAATCTCCTCTTCTGTCTCTCTCTCTCTCTGTACTCACTCTCTCTTACTCTTGCTCTGTAGCTCTTTTTATCTCTATCTCTCATCTCCAATTCCTCTGTGTCTTTCTCCATATCTCACACTCTCTCTTTCATTCTCAGTATATCTCTCTCAAGAGGTAGGGAGTGAGAGGGAGATAGTGAGTGAAAGAGAAAATAAATCAAGAGGGAGAAAGGGAGAGACTTAAAGAGAAACTAGTCTCGCAATCTTTTTTTCTTTTATCTATTTTCTTTCTATGATATGGAAAAAGAGAGAGAATAAAAGTGCAAAAGAAGTAAGGTGAGGTAAAATGTTACCGAGAAAGAGAAATGTTGAGATAGATAGAGTGAATAGAGGTGGGCAACAAGAGAAACAAAGAGAGGGTGGGAGAGAGAGAAAGGGAGAAAAAGAGAGAGATAAAGAGAGACGAGCGAGAGAAATAAAAGAGAAAGAATGTGATCAAAGAGCGAAAGATAGGTGGAGAGCAAGGTAAGAAAGAGAAAGTGAGATAGAGAGAGAGTAAGAGAGGGTGAGATAGATAAAGAGGTAAAGAGAGTAATTGAGAGATAGAATGAGAAAGAGAGGGAGAGAATGAGCAAGGGAGGTCCTATCCCATCAACTCTCATTAAGGAGAGTGAGAGAGAGATTAGTGAGTGAGAAGTAAAAGAGGGAGAGAGAAGAGCAAGGAAGTGAAAGACAGAAAAGCAAGAGGAAGTGCAATAGTGAGGGTGGGGGAAAATGAGGGAAAGAAAATGAACAAATGAGTGATAGATCATGAGGGAGAGAAAGCGAGAGAAAGAATGAAAGAGACAAAAAAGGAAGAGGAAGTGCAATAGTGAGGGTGGGGGAAAATGAGATAATGAAAGAGAGAGATGAGAGATAGTAAGAAAGTGTAAGGAGAGAGAAAGAATGAGAGAGACTGTGATAGATAAGAATAGCTAGAGATAAAGAGAGCAAGAGAAGCAAGTAAGAGAGAGAGGTACGGAGAGAGTGAGATGGAGTGAGGGAAATAAAGAGAGAGAAAGTGTGAGCATGGGACCCAAGAAAGAGAGAGGGAAATAAAAGAAAGGGAGGGATTGAGGAAATTTGGAGAGAGATTGAGAGAGTAAGAGACAGAGAACAGAGAGGGGGAGGGAGCATAAGATAGAGAGATTTATAGAGAGAATGACCAAAGATGCTCTTTAAAGGGAGGGAAGAGAGGTAGAGGGGAAGAGATAGGATTAAAAAAAGTAGAGAAAGGAGGATGGAGATAGAGAGCAAGGGAAGAGAGAGAGACATTAAGATAACAAGAAAGAGAGAGTGATAGAGGTGAGACAGGGAAATAGTGAGAGTGAGAGTGACATAATGACATTGAGGGAGCATGAGATAAGAGAATGAAGAGAACTATATCACACTCTCTCACACTCTCTTCTTTACCTTGTCTTTCACTCTCTTTCTCCCTCTCTTGATATAGTTCTCATTTTCTCGCTCTCCCTTTCATTACTCTCTACCTTTCTCCTACTCTCAATATTCTCTATCTCTCTTTTCTCTCTCTCTCTCTCAGACTTTTATCTCCCTTCCTCTCCTTCCAACTCTCTCCTCTCTCATTCCAACACTCCCTCTCTCACTCGCACTTTCTCTCCTACCATCAACCTCTCTCTCACTCCCTCTTCCACCACTCTCTACCTCTCCCTCTCTTTCTCTCCATTCTCTATCATTCTCTGTTCTAATCTTGCTCTGTTTAACTCTAGCATGAAAGAGGGAGGTAGAGAGAAATAGGATACGCGAGAGGATGGAGAGTGTGTGAGAGAGAGTGAGAGAAGTCAGAGAGCTACAATGAACAAGAGCAAGAGAAATAGATATAAATGGAGATCTAGTGAGGGATCTCTCTCTCACTACCACCCTCCATCTCTCCATCACTCATACACACTCACTCTTTTTAGATTCATGTATAGCTATCTCCCTCCTTCTCTCTTCCCTCTCTTTTCTCCGGACACTCTGTTGCTCTCTCTCTCTCTTCCTCCCCAAACTTCTCTCACTCTACCTCCCTTTTTTATACTCAATTCCCACTCTTCTCTCTCTCTCATTCCTCCCTCTCTTTTGCCCCTACCTTTCTATCTCTACTTCTATAAATATCTCTCTTTCATTCTCTGTTTTCTCTTCTCTCTAACTCTCTCTCTCCCACATGAGAAAGATTGACAGATAGAGATAGTGAGCGAGAGAGGGATGGGTGTATTAAGCAATCTCTCTCACCCATCTTTCCCTTTCTTAATGTCAATCCCTTCCTCTTACTCCCTCTCTTCCGCTCTCCCTTTCTCACTCTCTCTTGCTCTTCATATCTCTCTCTTCCTTGGCATCTTTTACTCACTCTCGCTCCCTCTCCCTCTCTCACCTCTTTCACTCTCTTTCTGGCATTCTGTGTTTCTCCTTTCTCTCTCTTTCTGTTGCTCTCTCCAGCAAGAGATAGAGATATTGGGAGAGAGAAAAGAGTGAGGGACAGAAAGAAGGTGAGAGCATCTCTACATAAAGAGAGATTGGGAGAGAGACAGGTTGATAGATGGATGGAGAGAGGGAGAGAAATCGAGAGAAATAGAGTGATGGTGGGAGAGGTTAGAAAGAGAGAAAAAGAGAGAGAGGGAGAGGAAGAGAGAGATAAAAAGATAGAGAAGAGAGGGAGGGGGAAAGAGAGAAAAATAGAGCGAAACAGAGGTAGAGAGTGAGAAAGAGAGAGTGGGATAGGGGAAGAGAGAATGAAAATAATAGAGAGCGCAAGATTGAGGAAGAGACAGAGAGATATAGAGAATATTCATTCACTCTATTTCCCCCTCTATCTTGCTTCTCTATCTGTCACATTCACTCCCTCAAATTATCAACCAATCTCTCCCTTTCTCATTATTTATCTATCTATCTCTTTTTCCTCTCACTTAACTCTTTACCTCTCCCTCTCCCTCACTTTCTCTTTCTCTCTCAATATCTTTCTTCTATGTAGTTTCTCTCTCTTCCTCCCTCAATCAATCTCTCTCACTGTTCTCGCTCTTGACATGACATTCACTTATCTCTTATCTTTCTCTATCTCTCTCGAGCTATAAACCCGTCTCGCTCATTTGTTCTCTAACACTATTTCTCTCTCACTCTCTCAATCTCTTTATATCTCCTCACCTCGCTTCTCCCACTTTCGATATCTCTTTCTCTTCATCTCTTATTAAAAGTAGATAGTTTGGGAGAGTGTGTGTGATAGAGATGGAGAGAGAGGAGAGATAGAGAGGAGAAGAGAAAATAAGATATTAGAAGAGAGAGAGCGTGAGATAGGTAGAAACAGAGAGCTCTCTCTATAACTTTCTCTCATTGCCCTCTCACACTCTCTCTCACTAAGTGGAAGAGAGTTAAAAGGGGAGGGAGGTCAACAAGGGAAGTGTGGGAGCGAGAGCTAGTGATAGAGAGATAGAGTGAGTGAGAAAGGGAATGAAGGAGGTTGAGAGAGGCAGGAGAGAGATAGAGAAGAGAGGGTTAGATTGTATAGCATATGCTAGAGAGATATAATTATTGAGTGAAGATGGAGTAAAAGAAGGGAGAGAGAATAAAGTGATACAGAGTGTGAAAGGCAAAAGTGAGATAGCGAGAAAGCAAGGGTGATAGAGTGATTGAAAAGGCTGAGAGATACGAGATGAGAGAGAGATGTGGAAGAGAGTGAATGAGCAATAGAGGGAGGAAGCATAGAGTAAGAGCAAGAAGTAAGTGATATTTTGAAGTGAGAGTGTGAGAGTTAGAGTGGGAGAAAGTCAAACTTAGAGAGAGAATAAGAGAGAGAGTGAGATAGATCAAGAGAGAAAGAGGAATAGAGAACAAGAGCAAAAGAAGAAAAAGAAAGATAAGAGTTGAGAAAAAGAAAGATTTAGAGAGAGAATAGTGAATGCAAGAAAGAGT
>NW_018234299.1:11555-12507 GCF_001263595.1 Phalaenopsis equestris
GTGGGGGAAAGAGAGAGAAAGAGGAATGGAGAATGCAAAAATAGAAAAGAGAGAAAGTGAGAGGTTGAGAAGAGAGAACAAACAGAGAAAATAGAGAGAAAAGTGAGAAAAGACATAAACATAGTTAAAAAAAGTGATTGACAGACAAAGAAAAGTTTATGGAGGACAAATAGATGTGAAAGAGGGAGGGGAGAGTCACTCTCTCTCACTAAGTGGAAGAGAGTTAAAAGGGGAGGGAGGTCAACAAGGGAAGTGTGGGAGCGAGAGCTAGTGATAGAGAGATAGAGTGAGTGAGAGAGGGAATGAAGGAGGTTGAGAGAGGCAGGAGAGAGATAGAGAAGAGAGGGTTAGATTGTATAGCATATGCTAGAGATATATAATTACTAAGTGAAGATGGAGTAAAAGAAGGGAGAGAGAATAAAGTGATATAGAGTGAGAAAGGCAGAAATGAGATAGCGAGAAAGCAAGGGTGATAGAGTGATTGAAAAGGGTTAGAGATACGATTTGAGAGAGGGATGTGGAAGAGAGTGAATGAGCAATAGTGGGAGGAAGCATAGATTAAGAGCAAGAAGTAAGTGATACTTTGAAGTGAGAGTGTTAGAGTTAGAGTGGGAGAAAGTTAAACTTAGAGAGAGAATAAGAGAGAGAGAGAGATTGAGCAAGAGAGATAGAAAAATAGAGAGCAAAAGAAGAGAAAGAAAGAGAAGAGTTGAGAAAAAGAAAGATTTAGAGAGAGAAAAGTGAATGCAAGAAAGAGTGAGTGAAGTTGTAAGTGCGAGAAAGTGTGTGAGAGAGAGATAGAGAAAGTGAGAGAGAGAGGACTAAAGGGTGTCAGTGTGAGAGAGTGGAAGGGAGAGAGATATGGAAGAGAGAGAAGCTAGAGTGAGAGCAAGAGTGAGATGGTAGAAAGATAGGGAAGATAGAGTGAGAGAGATAGTGAGAAAGCTAGAGA
>NW_018234299.1:12713-25825 GCF_001263595.1 Phalaenopsis equestris
AGAAAATAGAGAGAAAAGTGAGAAAAGACATAAACATAGTTAAAAAAAGTGATTGACAGACAAAGAAAAGTTTATGGAGGACAAATAGATGTGAAAGAGGGAGGGGAGAGTGAGGGTGGGAGAGAGAAATAAAAAGCTCTTTCTCTGCTTTAATCTCTATATCCCTCCCTCTCCCTCCCACTCTGCCTTCTCTCCCTCTATTGATCTTACTCTTTCAATCACTATTTCTCTCGTACCATTAATCTCTCTCACACTCTCTCTTCCACCACTCTCTACCTCACCCTCTCCCTCTCTTTCTCTCCCATCTCTATCGTTCTCTGTTCTAATATCTCTGTCTCTCTCTAACAAGAAAGATGTACTTAGAGAAAGATAAGATACAAGAGAGGAGGGAGAGAAAGTGTGTGAGAGTGAGAGAAGCGGAAGAGTTACAGAGAATGAGAATAAGATAAAGAGATATAGATAGAGCTAGTGAGAGATCTCTCTCACTGTAATCTCCAACTCTCCATCACTCACACACTCTCTCCCATTCTCACTCTTTCTAGCTTATTTTCTGACTCTCTTCCTCCCTCTTTCTTCCCTCTCTTTTCTCCTCACCCTCTTTTTCTCATGCTCTATCCCTCTCCATCTCCCTTCTCCCTTACTCTCTCTCGATGCTCCCCTTCTCACTCTTCTCTCTCTCTCCCTCTCCGCCCTTCCTCTTTCTCTCTCCCTAGTCTCTCTATCTCTATTTTTATATATCTCTGTCTCATTCTCTCTCACTCATTGTCTATCATTATTCCTCTTCTCTCGCTCTCTCACTCCTATTGTATTTATCTCTCCCACATACATTCAACCTCTCTCTAGCTCCCTCATTCTTTCTGTATCTCTCCCACTTTCTGTCTTTTTCTCCCTCACTATAACTCTTTCTATCTCTCTATGTCTCACACCCCCTTTCTCTCTTTCTCTCTCTATCTTGCTTTATCTCACTCTCTCTCACTCTTGATATATCTCTCTTCCACTTTCGCTCTATCTCTCTTTTCTCTCCCTCTCTTTATCTCCCTCATTCTCTACCCTCCCCCCTCCTCCTCTCTAAAACGTAGAGATAAAGACTCTTCATCTATCTATATTTATGTCCCTCCATCTCTCCCTCGCTCTATCACTATATCTCTCTACTCTCATTCTCTCTTTCACTCTGTCTCCCTCTAGTAAATGGATAGAGAGAGGGAGAACGATTGAGAGAATTAGAGAGCATGGAGGACCAAAATAGAGAATAAGGAAGATAGAGTGAGAGGAAGAGAGAGAGAGAAATATAAAAAATAAATATCCAACAAGAACATAAAAGCCCAACAAGAAAATTATGTGTTCAAGAACCATGAGGCTCTGATACCAAACTACTGTGCATATATACAAGACAGGACAGTGGGGATTGATGTTCTTATTAGAAAATTGGATGTGCTATGCCAAAATAAAAAAGAATTGATGGAAATTCTTATGAGATGCAAGAAACCAAAAAATAAAACTATCCCAAGGCTAGAAAAAAACGAATTATAGGTAGAACCTGGCAGTAAAATGGATGGATGGAGGTAATATTAACCCAATGCTCAACGTAAACAAGAATGTTGGTATAAGACCGCAACCCAATGCTTGACGTGAGGAAAGAACCTTGGTACATTAGAAGACACCACAAATGGGGTGGAAATCTCCTTGATAAGTTGATAAAGAACTCCTTGGCCGTTGACCTAGAGTTCCGTTGGAATCCTAAGGAAACCATGAGAGACAACCCAAATGCAAGTTTTTTTTGGTAAGAATCAAAAGTCCCTTTCTCATTTGAAGTAAGGCCTATATATAGGCTAAATCTTACAAGCAAACAAAAGAGAAGATATAGTGTATTCTAAAAGAAATGAAAAACTACATCAAGTTGGCATGCAAACCATTATTAAACCGCAATAAAAAATACAAAATATCCAGTCATAATAATATAACTCATTTATACTTGGGCTTGACATAAGTTGACAAATCTTTGTGGCTCTATATTTTTAGATCCCAATGAATTGGCTTGAGTCCAAGCCTCCTGGACTAATCCATTAAGATCTTCTTTCACCCTCTTTGCACGACATCTACTATTAAAGTCGTGTCATTGCCATCCATGCTATCATTTGCATCAAAAGAAGAGAGATAAAGAGAATATGAGGAAAAGAAGAGAGAGATGGAGAGAGGGACGTGGAAAAAATGAGAGTGAGAGAGAGTGTGTGTGAGAGATTCTAGATCCCACTATATTACAAGAGAGAAGTAGAGAGAGAACAGAGAGAAACAGATAAGGATGGGGAGTGAGAGTCGTGTTGATAGTTGATAGCGATAGCCTAAGAGAGAAATAGGAAAGAATTGAGAGAGTATGAGATGAGGTACAGAGAGAAAGAGCGCAAAAGAGGTATGAGAGAGAGCTCGTGTAAAAAAAGGAGTGAGATCGAGAGAGAATGATAAATTAGAGAGAAGAGATGGAGCGGGAGAACATAAGGAGTAAGTAAGAAAAGGGAAAGTTGGAGAAAGAGAGAAAATAGAGAGAGAGAGAGATAGAGACGTCCCTCCCTCCCTCTCTCATACTATCTCTCTCTTTTTCTCTCACTACATGCCTCTCTCTCTCTTGCTCCCTCGCTCTTTCTCCCTTTTTGTCTCTCTCTTTATCAATCTACCTCTCTTGTCTCTCTTGATATCATATTCTTTTGCTTAACACTCTCTCTTTATCTCCCTCTCTTTATCTCCTTCTGAAGAGAAAGTGAGGAAGAGAGCATAAAAAGCTAAAAAGAGACAGAGCAGAGATGAGAGATTATAATAAAAAGAGGGTATGAGATAAAAAAAGAGGGTACAACAGACCTTTCGTTATGGAGATATCACTCTCTCGCAATACATGTCTCTCTCTGGTGCTCTCTCTATCTTTTGGTCCCTCACTTGCTCTCTTTATCTTTCGGTCCCTCACTAACTCTCTCTCGATCTGTCACTTCTCTAACTCTCTTTCTCTCCTGTCCCCCTCTCTTTCCTTATCCCTCTCACTCTCTCTCCCAATCTTTGTCCTTCAATCCCTTCCTCGCCCTCTCTCCCTCTTTCTCATCCTCATTCACTCAACCTTTCTTCTCTCTCATATTCTCTTTATCGTTCCTTCCCTATCATTATCCCTCTCTCCATCTCTCTTCCTCCTTAACTCCCTCTCTATCCCTTCCTATCCTTCTCCCCTCTCTCTCTTCTCTTCTTGTCACTCTTTTTGTTTTTTCCCCCCTCTATCCTCTCCCTCTCTCACTCTCATTTATTATTTTCTCTCTCTTTCTCTTTCATTTTTTTTATCATAGAAAGAGAAGAGATGAGATAAAAAAAGATTGAGAGAGAGAGCAATCTCTCTCTCACAATATCTATCTCTTTATCCCTCTCCATCTTTTTTCTCTCTTTCCCCCAATCTCTCTCACTTTCCCTACCTCTTATCAGAGATAGAGAGAAAGGGAGAAAGTGAGAGAGAGTGGTAGAGCGGATGAGATATGGAGATAAAATGATCTAGAGAGCAATTGAAAAAGAAAATGATTAGAACGAAAGAGAGAGTGAGAAAGGAGAGAGCAAGAGTTAGAGTAGGTGAAAGAATTTTTTTTCTCTCATCTCATCTCTTTCTATCTTGCGAGTAAGAGCTTTAGAGGGAGAGATATAGAAGAGGGTGCAGATAAACGAAGAAGAAATGAGTAAGTGAGGAAGGGAGAGTTGGAGAGAGTTAGAGTAGAGAAAAGAAGAGAAGATATACCCCACCCTCTTCTTCCGTCATCTCCTCTCTCCCTTTCTCTCTCTCTCAATATCTCTCACTCCCTCTCTTACCCTCTCATTACAATGCCCTCATTCACTCTGAGTGAGAAGTGATAAAGAGAGAGAGAATGAGAAAAAAAGCAATAAGAGAGAATGAGAGAGTGAGAGAGAAGAGGGGAAGAGGGAGAGACTAAGAGAGTGAGAGGAGGATCAAAGAAGAGGAAGTTATTTATTTCTCTCTCCCTCTTCTCCCCTTCTCTCCCTCTTTCACATATATTTGTCCTCTTCAACTTCTCTCTGTCTCACACTTGCTCTTTCTATATATCTCTCTCACTTCTCTCACTTTTCTCTCTCACGATCTCTCTTTTTGTTCTCTCTCCAAACGTCTCACTGTCTCTCTTCTCTTTTTCCACTCCCTCCCTTCCTCTTTATTCCTCTCTTTCCCTATCCCACCTCAACATTCTCTAGCTTTCTCGCAATCTCTCTTTATCTTTCTCACTTATCTTTCCACTATCTCTCTCTCTTTTACTCTCTCTCACTTGCTCTCACTTCCTCTCTCCTGCATCTCTCTGTGCCATCCACTCTCTCACAATGACTCCATTCCTATCGCTCTCTCCCGCACTTTATCCATCTCTCTCAAACTTTCTTTCTCGTACAACTTCACTCACTCTTTCTCTCTCTCTCTCTCTTACTTTTCTCTTTCTCAATCTTTCTTTTTCTCATCTCTTCTCTTTCTTTATCTGCTTTTGCTCTTGTTTTCTATCTCTCTATTTTTATATCTCAATCTCTTATTCTTTCCCTATAGATTTAACTTTTAACCACTCTAACTCTCATGATCTCCTTCTCTCTTCAAAATCTCACTCTATTATCCCCAACCTCTTCTTTCCTCATCTCCTCTCTCCCTTTCGCTCTCTCTCTCAATATCCCTCCCTCCCTCTCGTCCCTCTCATTACCTTGCCCTCACTCTATCTGAATGAGAAGTGAAAAAGAGAGACAGAATGAGAAAAAGGAAATAAGAGAGAACGAGAGATTGAGAGAAAAAGAAGAGTGTCAAAGACTAAGGGAGAGTGAGAGGAGGATCAAAGAAGAGGAAGTTTTTTATTTCTCACTCCCTCTCTCACTCTTCTCTCCCTCCTTCACATATATTGGTCCTCTTTCAACTTCTCTTTGTCTCTCACTCACTCTTTCTTTTTTTTCTCGCTCTCGTCTCTCTCTTTTCTCTCTCTATCTCTCTATTCTCATTCTCTCTTTCACTCTGTCCCCCTCTAATTTTTAAAATATTTCTCTCCCCCCTCTTTCTCTCACTCTCTCCTTCTTTCACTCTCTCTACCTCACTATCTCTCATTCTTTCTCTTTCTCTCATATCTTTGTAGCTCTATATCTCTTTCCATCTCCTTTTCCCTCTCTAAGTCTCTCACCTTCCTATCTCTCTTTCAAAGTCTCTCTATTTCTGTTCTCTCTAACTCTCTCTCAGATTAGAGAGATAGACAGATAAAGAGAGAGTGAGAGAGAGATTGGGGGATCAATCGATTTCCTTCCCCCCATCCCTCCCTCTCTTATTCCCACCTCCTTCCTCTTACTCCATCTCTCTCAGACTCTGTTTCTCACTCTCTTACTCTTGATATCTCTCTCTCCCCCTCGCCAACTTTCTCTCACCTCTCTTATTATCTTTATCTCTCTCTAGCACTTCCTTTTTCTCACTCTTTTTTTTCTCTTGCTCTCTACCCAAATACGAGAGATCGAGATTGACAAAAAAGAGGGATGGAGCGAATAAAGAAGAGAGCATCTATAAATCAAGAGAGATTAGGAAAGTGACAACTTGATAATTGGATAGAGAGAGGGAGAACGATCAAGAAAATTAGAGAGAGGGTAAAAGAGGACATAAATAGAGAATAAGGAAGATAGAGGGAGAGGAAGAGAGAGAGAAATATAAAGAAGAGAGGGAGGGAGGGAGGAAAGGAGAGAGAAAGAGGGAAAAAGAGAGAGTGGGACAGAGGTTGAGAGAGTGAGAAGGAGTAAGACTGAGGTAGAGAGAGTGAAAGAGAGAGATCACACATGATAGAGGAAGAGAGAGGGAGATAGATATAATATTGATATCAATCTCCATTTATCACTTGCTCTCTATCTTTCTCCTCTCTTTCATTCTCTCTAGTGAGAGATAAGGAGAAAGGGAAAAAAAGAGAGGTAAGGAGAGAAAGGAGAGATCATCTAAATAGCGAGCGAGTGAGAGAGAGCAGAAACAGGTTGAAAAATCAATGGAGAGAGGAGACTGAGTGAGAGAGTTAGAGAGTGTGGAGAAAGAAGAATGAGAGAGAAGAAGAGATTGAGGGGGAGGGAGACAGACAGAGGAATACATAAAAGAGATGGAGAAAGGAGGGAGGTTTGGAGAGAGGAGGAAAGAAGGAGAAAGACAAAGTTGGATAGGGGTAGAGGGATAGTATGTGAAAGAGATAGAAAGGGCAAGGTAGAGGGATAGAGAGGGGGAGGTAGAGAGGGGTAAAGGGAAGATAGATATATCATTCTCTATCTTCATTCTCTCTTTATCTCCATCTCTTTGAAACTCTACCTCACTACTATCTCTTTCTTATTCTTTCTCTCTATTTCTATTCTCTCTAACTCTCTCACATGGTAGTGATAAACTAATATAGAAAGTGAGTGAGAGAGATGGGCGATCAACCTATCTATCTTTCCATTTCTCCCTCTATTACTTCAACACCCTCACTCTCGCTCCCTCATTCTCACTCTCTCTCAATCTGGATTTCTCTCTCACATCTTCATCTTTTTCTCACAATATCTTTGTCCATTACCTTGCGCTCTACCTCTCTCTAGCTATCTATCTATCTCCCTCTTTTTTTCTCTAGTTAGAGATAAGGAGAAAGGAAGAAAAAAGAGAATGAAAGAGAGAATAAAGGAGAGAGCATCTAATTAGAGAGATAGATAGGAGACAAGTGAGAGAATTATAGAGTTTGGTAAAGGACAAAGAGAGAGAATAAGTGATTAAGGGAGAGCGAGAGAGAAAGAGAAAGACATAAAAAGGATGGAAAGAGGGAGGGAGGTAGGGAGGAAGAGAGATAGGGGAAAGAAGGAGAAAGACAGAGTGGTATAAGGGTGGAGAGAGTGTGTGAAAGTGAGCGAGAAAGAGAACAAGGTAGAGGGAGAGACAAGAGAAAGTGGAGTGGGGTAGAGAGAGAATAAAGATATCACTTTTGATCTTTATTCTTTCTATATCGCTATCCCAACCTATCAATCTATCAACCTATCTTTATGTCCTGATCTCTCGCTCACCCCCTCTCTATCCATTCTCTCTCTCCCTCACTATCTCTCTCGCTCTCAATCTCTCTCACTCAATCTCTCTTTCCTTCTTTTCCTCTCTTCACTTAACCTCTCTATCTCTCTCTCCCTCACTCTCTCTTTCTCTCTCTATATTTTCTCTCTTGCTACCGAACTCTCTTATTTATTTTTCTCTCTCCATCACTCATTATCTCATCTCTTATCTTTCTCTCCCTCCCTAAAATTTAAACCTATTTTTTTATTCTAATCCTCATCGATCTCTTCCTCCCTCTCTCTCACACTCCCTTGCTTCTCTCACCCTTGATATCTCTATTTTGATATCTCTATTTGTCTCAATTTTTTAATAGAAGAGTGGAGAGAGTGACATGTTGATGTTTTAAGTGAGAGTGTGTGACAAAGAGAGATAGAGAGAAGAGATAGAGAAGTGAAGAGAATGAGAAATTACCAAAAAAAAGCATGAGAGAGACAGCGAGAGAGAGCTCTCCATTTTTCTCTCTCTCACACTCTCTCTCATTATCTCTGTCACTCGCTCCAACTCCCTCCCTTTGAAGTAGAGAAATAGAGCTACAGGAAGAGAAGGGAGAGTGAGAGATTGGAAGAGAGAAAAAGAGAGAAAGAGTAAGGGAGAGATTTTGAGTGGGGAGAGCTAAAAGAGGAGGGAGGCTAAGAGGCCAATAAAGTTGGAGATAGAGAGATAAAAAGAGAGAGAGAGTGGGAAAGGAAATAAGAGAGAGTTAAAGTAATAGAAGATTGAGAGAGAGGGAGGGTGAGGTAGAGAGCAATAGTGTGACAGAGTTAGTGTGGGAGAGAGTCAAAGCAAGAGAAGAGAGAGAGAGAGCAATTGAGATTGAGATACTTATAAACAGATGGGAGAGGATATAGGGAGTTGAAAGAGGAAGAGAAGTGTGTGCATGAGAGATAGAGAGACAGAGAGAGACCTACCCATCTCCTTCAATTCTCCACTCACTCTCTCCCATTCTTTGACACTCTGCCTCTTGTCTCTCACTCTCATTCTCACTCATCATCCTTCTCTCTCTCCCTCTCTCAATATCTCAAAGAGTAAGATAAAGAGAGGGACATGGATGGATGGAGGGAAAATGAAAGAGAAACAAGGGAGATGGATCGAAGATAGGGAAAAAAAGAGGGGCATATCTCTCTTCTATTCTCCTACATAATCTTTCTCTTGACTCTCCCTCTCTTACTAACTCTCTCTCCCTTCCTCTCACCACCCACTATCTCTCTCCCACTCAAAATCTTCTCTTCTGTCTCTCTCTTTCTACTCACTCTCTCTTAGTCTCGCTCTATAGCTCTTTTTATCTATATCTCTCAACTCCAATTGCTCTGTGTCTTTCTCCATATCTCACGCTCTCTCTTTCATTCTCATTCTATCTCTCTCAAGAGGTAGGGAGTGAGAGAGAGATAATGAGTGCGAGAGAAAATAAATAAAGAGGGAGAAAGGGAGAGACTTAAAGAGAAACTAGTCTCGCAATCTTTCTTTCTCTCATCTCTTTTCTTTCTATGATTTGGAAAAAGAGAGAATAAAAGTGCACGAGAAAGGGCAATAGAAAGATAGATCATGAGAAGGAGAGAAAAAGAGAGAGAAGGGAAGTGACTATGAAGGTGTAATGGAGAGAAAGAGAGATAGAGGATTGAGAGAATGAAGACAGGGGGAGGAGATGGGAGGAAGACATAAAAGCATCAATAAAGAAGGGAGGTAAGGAGAGTTAAAATGTTACCGAGAAAGAGAAATGTTGAGATAGACAGTGAAGAGAGGTGGGCAACAAGAGAAACAAAGAGAGAGTGGGAGCTAGCGGAAGCTAGAAAGAGAGAGAGATAAAGAGAGACGAGCGAGAGAAATAGAAGAGAAAGAATGAGATCAAGGAGTGAGAGGTGGAGAGCAAGGTAGGAAAGATAAAGTGAGATAGAGAGAGAGTAAGAGAGAGTGAGATAGATAAAGAGGTAAAGAGAGTAATAGAGAGATAGAATGAGGAAGAGAGGGATAGAGTGGGCAAGGAAGGGAGGTCATATTCCTTCGACTCTCACTTTTCCAATGAAAGTGAGAGAGAGATTGGAAAGTGAGAGATAAAAGAGGGAGAGAGAAGAGCAAGGGAGAGAAAAACAAAAGAGAAAGAGAGAGAAAGGGAGGGGAGAGAGGGGGTGGGAGAAAATGAATGAATGAGATATAGATCTTGAGGGAGAGAAAGCGAGAGAGGTAGAATGAATTAAAAAAAAAGCAAGAGGAAGTACAATAGTTAGGGTGGGGGAAAATGAGATAATGAAAGAGAGAGAATGAGAGATAGGGAGAAAGGGTAGGGAGAGAGAAAGAATGAGAGATATTGTGATAGAAAAGAATAGCTAGCGATAAAGAGAGCAAGAGAAGCAAGTAAGAGAGAGAGAGAGGGAGAGAGTGAGATGGAGTGAGAGATATAAAGAGAGAGAAAGAGTGAGCACGAGAACCAAGAAAGAGAGAGGGAAAAAAAGAAAGGGAGGGATTGAGGAAATTCAGAGAGAGATAGAGAGAGTAAGAGACAGAAAAGAGAGAGGGGGAGGGAGCATAAGATAATGTGAGTGATAGAGAGAATGAGCTAAGATGCTCTCCAAAGGGAGAGAAGAGAGATAGAAGGGAAGAGATGGGATAAAAAGAAAGTAGAGAATGCAGGATAGAGATAGAGAATGAGGGAAGAGAGAGAGACAGTGACATAAAGAGAAAGAGAGAGTGATAGAGGTGAGACAGAGAAAGAGTGAGAGTGAGCGTGAAAGAAAGACAGGGAGGGAGCGTGAGATAAGAGAATGAAGAGAACTATATCACACTCTCTCACGCTCTCTTCTTTACCTTGTCTTTCCATCTTTCTCTCTCCCTCTCTTGATATATTTCTCATTTTCTCACTCTCCCTTCCTCTTTCTACAACTCTCTCTTCTCTCCCTCTCTCAATTGCTCTTTCTCTCGTACCATCACTCCCACTCTCAGTCGCACTTTCTCTCTTACCATCAACCTCTCTCTCACTCCCTCTTCAACCACTCTCTACTTCTCCCTCTTTCTCTCCATTCTCTATCATTCTCTGTTCTAATCTCTCTCTGTTTCAATCTAGCATGAAAGAGGGGAGGTAGAGAGAGATAGGATATGAGAGAGGATGGAGAGAGCATGTGGAGAGAGTGTGAGAGCATGTGTGAAGTGAGAGAAGTCAGAGAGCTACAATGAATAAGGGCAAGAGAAATAGATATAGATGGAGAGCTAGTGAGAGATCTCTATCACTACCATCCTTCATCTCTCCATCACTCATACACACTCTCACTCTTTTTAGATTCATGTATAGCTCCCTCTCTCCCTCTCTCTTCCCTCTTTTTTCCCCTGGCTCTCTTTTGCTCTTTCTCTCTCTCTTCCTCCCCAAATTTCTTTCACTCTCCCTCACTTTCTTATGCTCAATCCCACTCTTCTCTCTCTCTCTCTCTCATCACTCCCTCTCTTTTGCCCTTACCTCTCTATCTCTACTTTTATAAACATCTTTCTTTCTCCTCTGTCTAACTCTCTCTCTCTCACATGAGAAAGATAGACAGATAGAGGGAGTGAGTGAGAGAGAGACGGGTGGATCAAGCAATCTCTCTCCCCCATCCTTCCCTCTCTTAATCTCAACCCCTTCCTCTTACTCCCTCTCTTCTGCTTTCCCTTTCTCACTCTCTCTCTCTCTCTTCCCTTCCTTAGCATCTTTCACTCACTCTCTCTTCTTTTCTCTCTCACCTCTTTCACTTTTGTTCTGGTGTTCTGTGCTTCTTCTCTTTTTTAATCTTTCTCCCTCTAGCAAGAGACAGAGAAATCGAGAGAGAGAGAGAAAAGAGTGAGGGACAGAAAGAAGGTGAGAGCATCTTTACATAAAGAGAGATTGGGAGAGAGTCGGGTCGATAGATAGATGGAGAGAGGGAGAGAAATTGAGAGAATTAGAGTGACGGTGGGAAAGGACAGGAGAGAGAAAAAGAGAGATAGAGGGGGAGAAAGAGTGAGATAAAAGTGAGATAAAAAGATAGAGAAGAGGAGGGGGAAAGAGGAGGGAGAAATAGAGTGAGATAGAGGTAGAGAGTGAGAAAGAGAGAGTGGGACAGAGGAAAAGAGAGTTAAAATAAGAGAGCCCAAGATTGAGGTAAAATAAGAGAGAGCGAAAGGTTGATGAAGACACAAGGAGATAGAGAGAATATTGATTCAGTCACTTTCCCCCTCTATCTTGCTTCTCTAACTACCACACTCACTCCCTCAAATTATCAACCAATCTCTCCCTTCCTCACTATCTATCTCCGTATCTCTTTTTCCTCTCACTTAACTCTTTATCTCTCTCTCTCCCCCATTTTCTCCCTCACTTTCTCTTTCTCTCTCAATATCTTTCTTCTTGTAGTTTCTCTCTCTTCCTCCCTTAATCAATCTCTCTCACTATTTTCTCTCTTGATATGTGAATCTCTTATCTCTTATTTTTCTCTATCTCCCACTAGCTATAAACCCGTCTCTCATATTTGTTCTCTAACAATTTTTCCCTCTCGCACTCTCAATCTCTTTAGATTCCCTCACTCCCTTGCTTTTCCCACTTTCAATATCTATTTCTCTCCATCTCTTATTAAAAGAGATAGGGAGAGAGACAAGTTGATAGTTTTGCAGAGAGTGTGTGACAGAGAAGGAGAGAGAGGAAAGACAGAGAGGAAAAGAGAAAATAAGATTTTACAAGAGAGAGCATGAGATAGGTAGAAAGTGAGAGCTATCTCTATAACTCTCCCTCTCATTTCCCTCTCACATTCTCTCACTCGGTGGAAGAGAGTTAAAAGGGGATGGAGGTCAGTAGGGGAAGTGTGAGGTGAGAGCTAGTGATAGAGAGAAAGAGTAGTGAGAGAGAGGGTGGGAGAGGGAATGAAGGAGGTAGAGAGAGGCAGGAGAGAGATATAGAAAAGACGGTTAGAGTTTATAGTTAATTCTAGAGAGGGATAATTACAAAGTGAGGATGGAGTAAGAGAAGGGAGAGACAATAATGTGATATAGAGTGAGAAAGTCAGAAGTGAGATAGTGAGAAAGCAAGAGTGATAAAGTGATTGAAAAGGGTGAGAGATACGGGATGAGAGGGTGATGTGGAAGAGAAGAAATGAGCAATTAAGGGAGGAAGAATAGAGCAAGAGCAAGAAGTAAGTGATACTTCGAAGAGAGAGTGTGAGAGTTAGAGTGGGAGAAAGTTATACTTAGAGAGAGAATAAGAGAGAGAGTGAGAGTGACAGAGAGATAGAGGGATAGAGAACAAGAGCAAAAAAGGAGAAAGAAAGAGAAGAGTTGAGAAAAAGAAAGATTTAGAGAGAGAATAGTGAATGTAAGAAAGAGTGAGTGAAGTTGTAAGAGGGAGAAAGTGTGGAGAGAGAGATAGAGAAAGTGAGAGAGAGAGGACTAAAGGGAGTCAGGGCGAGAGAGTGGAAGAAAGACAAATATGGGGGAGAGAGAGGAAGTGAGAGCAAGTGAGAGAGAGAGCAAGAGTGAGATGGTAGAAAGATAGGGAAGATAGAGTAAGAGAGATAGTGAGAAAGCTACAGAATGATGAGGTAAGAGAGGGAACGAGAGGGAACAGGAAGGGAGGAAGCAGAAAGAGAAAAGAAAGAAAGTGAGAGGTTGAGGGAGAGAGATAACAAATAGAGAAAATAGAGAGAAAAGTGAGAGAAGAGACAAAAATAGTTAAAAGTAGTGACTGAGAGACAAAGAGAAGTTTATAAAAGACTAGATGTGAAAGAGGGAGGGGAGAGTGAGGGTGGGAGAGAGAAATAAAGAGCTCTGTCTCTGCTTTAATCCTCCTATAACTCTCTCTCATTCTATGATGCTCTCCCTCTCTCTCTCTCATTCTCTCTTTTTGTCTTTCTCTCATTCTCTCTCTCATTATCAGTTTCTCACTCAAAAAGAGTGAGAGCAAGGTAATGGGATGGACTTAGAGGGCGGGAGGGCTATTGAGAGAGAGGGAAAGGGAGGAGAGGAGATGAGGGAAGAAGATAATGTGATACAGATCATCTCTCTTTCCTGCCCATATCCCACCATCTCTCTCACTCTCTCACTCTCC
>NW_018234299.1:25951-30046 GCF_001263595.1 Phalaenopsis equestris
GAGCTTTTTCTCCTTTTCTCTCCTTTTCTCACTCTCTCATTCTATGACACTCTCCCTCACTCTTTCATTCTCTCTTTTTATCTTTCTCTTATCCTCTCTGTCATTATCAGTTTCTCACTTAGAGAGAGTGAGAGCAAGATAAAGGGATGGACCTAGAGGGAAGGAAGAATATTAAGAGAGAGAAAAGGGGGAGAGGAGATGAGGGAAGAAGAGGGCGTGATAGAGCTCTTCTCTCTTTCTTGCCCTCTCTATATCCCTCCCTCTCCCTCACACTCTGCCTTCTCTCCCTCTATTCATCCTACTCTCTCAATCGCTCTTTCTCTCATACCTTTAGTTTCTCTTACATTCTCTCTTCCACCACTCTCTACCTCACCCTCTCCCTGTCTTTCTCTCGCATCTCTATTATTCTCTGCTCTAGTATCTCTGTCTCTCTCTAGTAAGAAAGATGGAGGTAGAGAAAGATATGATACAAAAGAGAAGAGAGAAAGTGTGTGAGAGTGAGAGAAGAGGGAGAGTTACAGAGAATGAGAATAAGAGAAAGAGATATAAATAGAGAGCTAGCTAGTGAGAGATCTTTCTCTCTATCATCTTCATCTCTCCATCACTCACACACACACTCTCTCTCACTATTACTCTTTCTAGCTTCATTTCAGACTCTCTCCCTCCCTCTTTCTTTTCTCTCTTTTCTCCTCACCCTCTTTTGCTCACGCTCTCTCTCTCCCTATCTTGCTCTTACTCTCTCTCCCTTTCTCATGCTCCCTTTCTCACTCTTCTCTCTCCCCCTCTCCTCCCTTCCTCTTTCTCTCTCCCTAACCTCTTTATCTTTATTTCTATATATATATATCTCTCTCATTCTCTCCCACTCTCATTGTCTATCATTATTCTTCTTCTCTCACTCTCTCACTCCATTGTATTCATCTCTCCCACATACATTCTACCTCTCTCTACATTCACTCTCTCACTCCATTGTATTCATCTCTCCCACATACATTCTACCTCTCTCTAGATCCCTCTTTCCTTCTCTATCTCACTATAACTCTTTCTATTTCTCTATGTCTGACTCCCTCTTTCTCTCTTTCTCTCTCTCTTGCTTTATCTCACTCTCTCTCACTCTTGATATATCTCTCTCCCCCTTTCTCCCTATCTCTATTCTTTCTCCATCTTTCTTCCTCTCTCTCTCTCCTTCACTCCCTCACTCTCTATTCTTCTCCCCTCTCTTCTCCTCTCTCCACCTTAGAGAGAGATCTCTTCATCCCTACCTATATTTTTGTCTCTACATCTCTCCCTCGCTCTGTCACTATATCTCTCTATTCTGATTATCTCTTTCACTCTGTTCCCCTCTAATTTCTTATATATTTCTCTCCCCCCGCTTTCTCTCAGTCTCTCCTTCTTTCACTCTCTCTACCTCACTATCTCTCATTCTTTCTCTTTCTGTCATATCTTTGTAGCACTTAATCTCTCTCTATCTCCCTTTCCCTCTCTAAGTCTCACTCCTTCCTATCTCTCTTTCACAGTCTCCCTATTCTCTTCTCTCTAACTCTCTCTCTCAGATTAGAGAGATAGATAAATAAAGTGAGTGAGTGAGATAGCGATTAGGGGATCAATCGATCTCTTTCCCCCCATCCCTCCCTATCTTACTCCCACTTCCTTCCTCCTACTCCATCTCTCCCAGATTCTGTTTCTTATTCTCTCTTACTCTTGATATCTCTCTCTTTCCCTTTCCATCTTTCTCTCACCACTCTTATTGTCTCTGTCTCTAGCACTTCCTTTTTCTCCTCTCTTTTTTCTCTTGCTCTCTGGCAAGAGACAAAGAGATCAAGATAGACAAAAATGAAGGAGGGAATGAAAAAAGAAGAGAGTGTCTATAAATAGATAGAGATTAGGAGAGTAATAGTTTGATCGAACAATCAAGAAAATTAGAGAGAGGGTGAAGAGGACAAAAATAGAGAATAAGGAAGATAGAGGGAGAGGAAGAGAGAGAGAGATAGAGAAAAATAGAGAAGAGAGGGAGGGAGGGAGGAAGGGAGAGGGAAAAAGAGAAAAAGAGAGAGGGGGACAGAGAGTGCGAAAGAGAGAGGTCGTACATGATAGAGGAGAAGAGAGGGAGATAGATATCATATTGATATCACTCACTTTACCCCCTTTATCTTGCTTCTCTCTCTGACACACTCTCTCTCAAGCTATAAACTATCTCTCCAACTATCAATTTTCTCTCCCTCACTATCTATCTCTCTATCTCTCACTCCCTCTCACTTAACTCTTTAGCTCTCACTCTCTTTCACTCTTCTCTCTCCCTCACTCACTCTTTCTTTCTTTCTTAAGCTATCAACCCGTCACTCCTTCCTTATCTCTATCACTATTTTCTCTCACTCTCTCAATCTCTCTGTATCTCCTCTCTCACTTGCTTCTCCTACTTTGGATATCTCTTACTCTGCCTTTTATTATAAGAGATGGGGAGAGAGTGACATGTCGATTGTTTGGGAGAGATTGTTTGTGATAAGGGAGCGATAGAGAGGAGAGATAGAGAAGAGATAGGGAGATAGAGATATAGGAGATATGGAGAAGAGAAAGAATGAGAGGTAACTTGCATTCTCTCCCTCACTTTATCACCTCACACTTCTCTCTTTAGACCTTTCCCTTTTACTCTCTCACCTAGACTCTCTTCTCCCTCTCTTCATCAGTTTCTCTCATTCTCTGGATTCATCTCTCTTGTAACTTGCATTTTCTCTACTTGCTTCCTCATTGACCATTTATCGTTCTCTTTCTCACTATTCTCTCTCACATTCTTACTTTCTCTCATCTTATCATATCCCATCATGCTCTTCAGCTTTCACCCTCTCTCTCCCCATCTGTCTCACTCCATTCTCTTTTTTCTCTCTCTTAATCTTTTATTTCTCTCTCTTGCGCTCTCCCTCTCCTGCTCTCCTACATGTTCTCTCTTTTGATCTCTCACTCTCTCTTTTTTTTAATTTCTCTCTCCCACTCCCTCACGTGTTCTCTTCTTTCTATCTTTTACCCACTCTCTCCCCCATCTATCTCACACTCTCATTATCTATCCCATTTCTGTCACTCTCTGACTCTTGCTCCCTCCCTCCCTCATAGGAGAGGGAGAGGGAGAGAGAGAGTGATAAGGGTGAGAATGGGGCATGAGAAATGTAGAGAGAGTGAGAGAAAGATGGTAAGGGGGTGAGAGAGAGAGAGAAAAGGAGGTTGGGGATAAAAGGGAGGGAAGAGAGGGAGGGAGTGAGCCAAAATGAAGCAAAAGAGAGAGGAGTACAGAATTGAAGTAGAAATGGAGTGTGGTTGTGAGACAGAGGAGTACAAAATTGAAGGAGAGGGAGAACTCTTTCTCTCTATCTCTCTCACATGAGAAAATAAGAGAAAGGATGAAAGATATAGAGAGAGATAAAGTGTGAGAACTAAGAAGGAGAGAGATGGGGAGGGCCAGTGAGAGAAAGTGAGAGAGAGTGAGAGAGAGCATGGTTTATTGATAGAAGGTAGAGAGGGAGGGAGGGCGGTAGCATGATATAGATTGAGTGAGTGAGAGAGAGAGAATAAACAAAGATGCTCTCTAGAGGTAGGGAAGGGAGGGAGAGTAAGAGAGAGTAGGAGAGAGAAGGAAGAAAGAAAATTTCTCTCTACATCTCTCTGTGGCTCCCTTCCTCTCTAACAATTCTACCCCTCAACATTTTTCTCCCTCCCTCTTTATCCCTCATTCTCATTCTCTCTCCCCATCCCTCAGTTCTCTCTCTTTCTCACTCTCTCTATCTCTCATTCTCTTTTTCTCTCTCTCACAATTCTCTCTCACCCTATCTCTAAATCACTCATTCTCATTCTCTTCCATGCTCCATTTTTATATCTCCATGCCTAACGTCGCTCTGTCATTATTTTTTTATTTCTCTCACCCTTATTATGTTTCATTCCTCCTCTTCTCTCACTCTCTCACTCTTTCACTCTTGCTCCCTCCCTCCCTCTCACATTTTACTGCTCTCGATCTCCCTCCTTCTTTCTCAAGCTCTTTTTATCCCTCACTTTAAATCTCCCTCTCTATTTTCACCCTTTTTCTCTATTTCTCTTCCGATATCTTCTCTCACT
>NW_018234299.1:30542-30817 GCF_001263595.1 Phalaenopsis equestris
AAACATGTTGAAAAATCAATGGAGAGAGGAGACTGGGTGAGAGAGTTAGAGAGTGTGGAGATAGAAGAAAGAGAGAGAAGAAGAGATTGAGGGGGAGGTACATAAAAGAAATGGAGTAGGGAGGGAGGGTTGGAGAGAGGAGGAAAGAAGGAAAAAGATAGAGTTGGATAAAGGTAGAGAGATAGTGTGTGAAAAAGATAGAAAGGGCAAGGTAGAGGGAGAGAGAGGGGAGGGAAAGAGGGGTTAAAGGGAGGATTGATATATCATTCTCTATC
>NW_018234299.1:30928-38177 GCF_001263595.1 Phalaenopsis equestris
ACTAATATAGAAAGTGAGTGAGAGACATGGGGGATCAACTTATCTCTCTTCCCATCTCTCCCTCTATTATTCCAACACCCTCACTCTCGCTCCATCATTCTCACTCTCTCTCACTCTGAATTTCTCTCTCCCATCCCCATCTTTTTCTCACACTATCTTTGTCCATTTCCTTCTTGCTCTCTACCTCTCTCTAGCTCTCTATCTATCTCCCTCTTTTTTTCTCTAGTAAGAGATAAGGAGAAAGGGAGGAAAAAGAGAATGAGAGAGAGAAAGAAGGAGAGTGCATCTAATTAGAGAGATAGATAGGAGACAAGTGAGAGAATTAGAGAGTTTGGTAGAGGACAAAGACAGAGAATATAAGATTGAGGGAGAGCATGAGAGAAAGAAGAGGACAAAAAAGAGAGGGAAGACGGAGGGAGAGAGGCAGAGAGGAAGAGTGGTAGGGGAAAGAAATTGAAAGACAGAGTGGTATAAGGGTGCAAAGAGTGTGTGAAAGTGAGCGAGAGAGAGGGAGAGACAAGAGGAAGTGGAGTGGGGCAGAGAGAGAATAAAGATATCTATATATCTCTCCCAAACTATCAACCTATTTTTATGTCCCGATCTCTCTCTCACCCCCTCACTAAGAGAAAATAAGAGATTACAAGAGAGAGAGCGTGAGATAGGTTGCAAGAGAGATCTCTCTTTGTTCTCTCTCTCTCTCTTTCTCATTGTCCTCTCACACACTCTCTGTATCTCTTTCTCTATCCCTTTGTCTCTCTCACCTTTCTCGCTCTCTCTATCTTTTCTAGCACTCTCTTTTTCTCCTCTCTCTCTTCTTCTCTTTTTCTCTCTAATAAGAGACGGAGAGACTGGGAGAAAAAATGAGAGAGGGAAATAAAGAAGATTAGGGCATCTATATATAGAGAGGGATTGGGAGAGAGATTGGTTGATAGATATATGGCGAAAGGAGACCAATCAAGAAAATTAGAGAGGGTGGGAGAGGACAAAAAGTGAGAATAAGATAGATAAGCGGAGAGGAAGAGAGAGAGATAGAGAAGAAATGAAGATAAGAAGGGAGGGGAAATAGGTAGAAAGAGAGAGTGAGACAAAGGTAGAGAGAGTGGTATAGAGGTAAAGATAGTGAAAAGGAAAGAGAGCTCAAGATAAAGGAAGAGAGAGGGAGAGAGAATTTTGATATCACTCCCTTTCCCCCTATATCTGACACACACTCTCTAAAACTATCAACCATCTCCCCCTCTATATATTCTCTCCCCCTCACTAACTCTTTATCTCTCTTTTCCTCTCACTAAACTCTTTATCACTCGCTCTCTCACTCTTCTTCTCCCTCGCTTACTCTTTCTGTCTCAATATCTTTCTCAATCAAACTTTCTCTCTCTTGCTCCCTCAAATAATCTCTTTCTCGCTTTTCTCTCGCTTGATTTTGCTTTCTCTTATTTCTTATCATTTTTTCTCTCCCTCGAGCTATCAACTTGTCTCTCTCTAATCTTGATCACTCATTCTCTCTTGCTCTTTTGATATCTTTATCTCTCTTCACTCTATGCTTCTCCCACTCATGATATCTCTTTCTCTCTATCTTTTATTAGAAGAGATGGGGAGAGGGTGTCAGGTTGATAGTTTCCGAGAGAGCGTGTGTGATAGAGAGGGAGAGAGAGGATAGATAGAGAAGATAAGAGAAAATAAGATATAATAAGAAAGAGAACGTGAGATAGGTTGTAAGGTAGAGCTCTCTCTGTATCTCTCTCTCTCTCATTGTCCTCTCACACACTCTCTCGCTCGATGGAAGATAGTTAAAGAGGAGGGAAGCTAAAAGGGGAACTGAGGAAGAATGAGCTAGAGATAGAAAGATAGAGTGAGAGAGCGAGAGAGGGAGGGAGAGGGAATTATGGAGGTAGAGAAAGGCTAGAAAAAAGCAGAGATGAGAGGAATAGAGTGGGAGAGAGTTAAAGTTAGAGAAAGGTAATTATAGAGAGAGAGAGTAGAGCAAAATAAAGGAGAGAGAGTGAGAGGTGAGAGAGCTAGAAAGGAGTGATAGAGTGAGTGATAGGGGATGAGAGAGAGATGTGTGTGAGAGAAAGAATGAGCGATAGAGAGAGGAGGGATAGAGTAAGAGTGAGAACAAAGTGAGATTTTGAAGAGAGAAAGAGAGCATGAGAGAGAGTGGGTAAAAGTTAAAGCTAGAGAGAAGGAATAAGAGATTGAGATAGATAGGTAGAGAGATAGAGAAAAGAGC
Organism: Phalaenopsis equestris; assembly: GCF_001263595.1. Lineage (NCBI taxonomy): Eukaryota > Viridiplantae > Streptophyta > Magnoliopsida > Asparagales > Orchidaceae > Phalaenopsis > Phalaenopsis equestris. Next base: position 33,159 of record NW_018234299.1, read on the forward strand.
AAAAGTGAATAAAGAAAGAGACGAGATGAGAAAAAGAAAGATTGAGAAAGAGAATAGTGAGAGAGAGAGAAAGAGTGAGAGAAGTTGTAAGAGAGAGAAAATGTGAGGGAGATGGATAAAGTGAGAGAGAGAGGAAGAGGAATGGAGCCAGTGTGAGAGAGTGGATGAAAGAGAGAGATGGGGGAGAGAGGAAGTGAGAGCGAGTGAGAGAGGGTAAAAGAGAGAGATGGTGGACAAATAAGAGAGAAAGATAAAGAGAGATTGTGAGAGAGCTAGAGAATAATGAGGCCGGAGAGGGAAAAGAGAAAGAGAGGGATAAAGAGGAAATGAGGGAGCAAAAAAAGAGAAGAGAGACAGTGAGAGGTTTAGAGAGAGAACAAAAAGAGAGAGATTGAGAGACAAAAGTGAGAGAAGAGAGAGAGAGAGAGAGAAAAAAATAGAACGAGTGGGTGAGAGACAGAGAAGTTGAAAGAGCACAAATATATGTGAAGGAGGGAGAGAAGAGTGAGAGAGGGAGTGAGAAATAAAAAACTTCCTCTTCTTTGATCCTCCTCTCACTCTCCCTTAGTCTTTGATTTGACACTCTCCCTCTTCTTCTCTCGTTCTCTCTTATTGCCTTTTTCTCATTCTGTCTCTCTTTGTCACTTCTCACTCAAAGAGAGTGAGGGCATGGTAATGAGAGGGACAGAGATGGAGGGAGGATATTAAGAGAGAGAGAGAGAAAAAGGGAGAGAGGAGATTAGGGAAGAAGAGGGTGAGGATAATTGAGTGAGATTTTGAAGAGAGAAGGATAGCATGAGAGTTAGAGTGGTTAAAAGTTAAATCTAAAGAGAAAGAATAAGAGATTGATATAGATAAATAGAGAGATAGAGAGATAGAGAACAAGAGCAAAAGCATATAAAGAAAGAGAAGCGATGAGAAAAAGAAAGATTGAGAAAGAGAAAAGTAAGAGAGAGAGAGAAAGAGTGGGTGAAGTTGTAAGAGAGAGAAATAGTGAGAGAAATGGATAAAATGGGGGAGAGAGTGAGAGCGGATGGCAGAGAGAGATGGACGAGAGAGGAAGTGAGAACGAGTGAGAGAAAGTAAAAGAGAGAAAGATAGTGGAAAGATAAGAGAGAAGATAAAGAGAGATTGCGAGAAAGCTAGAGAATGTTGAGGTGGGAGAGTGAAAGAGAGGAAAAAGAGGAAGGGAGGGAGTGGAAAAAGAGAAGAGAGCCAGTGAGTGGTTTAGAGAGAGAACAAAAAGAGAGATAGAGAGAGAGAAAAGTGAGAGAAAAGAGAGAGATATAGAAAGAGCAAGTGTGAGACAGAGAGTAGGTGAAAGAGGACAAATATATGTGAAAGAGGGAGAGAAGAGTGAGAGAGGGAGAGAGAAATAAATAACTTCCTCTTCTTTGATCCTCTTCTCACTCTCTTAGTTTTTGAAGCTCTCCCTCTTCTCTCTCACTCTCTCATTCTCTCTGATTGCCTTTTTCTCATTCTCACTCTCTTTGTCACTTGTCACTTAGAGAGAGTGAGGGCATGGTAATGAGAGGGACAGAGAGGGAGGGAGGGATATTGAGAGAGAGAGAAAGGTGAGAGAGGAGATGAGGGAAGAAGAGGGTGGGGATAACAGAGTGAGATTTTGAAGAGTGACAGGAAGAGAAGAGAGAGAGGGGAGAAGGATAGGGAGGGATAAAGAGGGAGTTAAGGAGGAAGAGAGATGGAGAGAGGGATAATGACAGGGAAGGAACAATAAAGAGAATATGAGAGAGAAGAAAGGTTGAGTGAATGAGGCTGAGAGAGAGGGAGGGAGGGTGAGGAAGGGACTGAAGGACAAAGTTTGGGAGAGAGGTTGAGAGGGACAAGGAAAGAGACGGGGACAGGAGAGAGAGAGTTAGAGAAGTGACACAGTGGGAGAGAGCTAATGAGGGACCAAAAGATAGAGAGCAAGTGAGGGACCAAAAGATAGAGAGAGCACCAGAGAGAGACATGTATTGGGAGAGAGTGATATATCCATAATGAAAGGTCTATTGTACCCTCTTTTTTTCTCTCATACCCTCTCTTTATTATAATCTCTCATCTTTTCTCTGTCTTTTTTTAGCTCTTTTGCTCTCTTCCTCACTTTCTCTTGAGAGGGAGATAAAGAGAGGAGAGAGAGGAAGAAAGAAAGTAGGAGAGAGAGAGTTGAGCAAGAGAATATGATATCAAGAGAGACAAGAGAGGTAGAGGAGGTGAGGGCATAGATTGATAAAGAGAGAGAAAAAAAAGGAGAAAGAGAGAGGGAGAAAGAGAGAGAGAGAGGCTTTTAGGGGGGGGAAAAAAAGGAGATAGGAAGGGAGGGAGGGATTGGGAGGGACATCTCTCTCTCTCTATTTTCTCTCTTTCTCTATCTTTCCCTTTTCTTACTTACTCTTTCTATTCTCTTGCTCTGTCTCTTCTCTCTAATTTATCATTCTCTCTTGATCTCACTTATTTATATTTCCATGAGCAATCTCTCATACCTCTTTTTCGCTATTTCTCTCTGTACCTCATCTCATACCCTCCTAATTGTTTCCTCATCCTCTCTTAAGCTATCAACACGACTCTCACTCCCCATCCTCATCTATTTCTCACTGTTCTCTCTCTACTTCTCTCTTGTAATAGAGTGGGATCTAGAATCTCCCACACACACTCTCTCTCACTCTCATTTTCTCCACGTCCCTCTCTCCATCTCTCTCTCTCTCTTCTTTTCCTCATATTCTCTTTATCTTTCTTCTTTTGATTCAAATGCTAGCATGAATTACAATGAAATGACTTTAACTGAAGATTTAATTCAAATTCCATGTGGGCCAATTACTAGATGTCGTGCAAAGAGGGTGAAAGAAGCTCTTAATGGCTAAGTCTAAGAGGCTTGGACTCAAGCCAATTCATGGGGATCTAAAAAGATAGAGCCACAAAGATTTGTCAACTTATGCTTGGCCCAAGGATAAATGAGTTATATTATTATGGCTGAATATATTTTTTGTATTTTTTATTGCAGTTTAATAATGATTTGCATGCCAACTTGGTGTAGTTTTTCATTTATTTTAGAAGATATTATATCTTCACTTTTGTTTTCTTGTAAGCTTTAGCCTATATATAGGCCTTACTTCAAATGAGAAAGGGACTTTTCATCTCTTGCCAAAACAAACTTGCATTTGGGTTGTCTCCAAGGTTTCCTTAGGATTCCAACGGAACTATAGGCCATCGGCTAAGGAGTTCTTTCTCGACTTAGCAAGCAGGTTTCCACCCAATTTGTGGCTTCTTCCAATGTACCAAGGTTCTTTCCTCACGTCAAGCATAGGGTTGCAGTCTTATACCAATGTTCTTGTTTGCGTTGAGCATTATGTCAATGTTTACCTCCATCCATCCATTTTACCGCCAGGTTCTACCTATATATCGGTTTTTTTCTAGCCTTGGATGGTTTTATTGTTTTGTTTCTTGCATCTCATAAGAATTTCCATCAATTCTTTTCGGTTTTGGCATAGCACATTTGGTTTTCTAATAAGAACATTAATCCCCATGGTCCTGTCTTGCATATATGCACAGCAGTTTGGTATCAGAGCCTCATGGTTCTTGAACACAATTTTCTTGTTGGGCTTTTATGTTCTTCTTGGATGTTTCTTTTTTATATTTCTCTCTAATTCTCTCAATCATTCTCCCTCTCTCTATCCATTTACTAGAGGGAGACAGAGTGAAAGAGAGAATGAGAGTAGAGAGATATAGTGATAGAGCGAGGGAGAGATGGAGGGACAGAAAAATAGGCAGATGAAGAGTCTCTATCTCTCTCTAAGGTTGAGAGAGGAAGAGGAGGGGAGGGATAGAGAGTGAGGGAGCAAATAAGAGGGAGAGGAAGAGAGGGAGAAAAAAGAGAGATAGGGAGAAAGTAGAAGAGAGATAGAGAGATGGGGAGGGCTAGAGTGTGAGCAAAAGAGGGTGAGGAGAAAAGAGAGGGAAGAAAGAGGGAGGAAGAGAGTCAGAAAAGAAGCTAGAAAGAGTGAGAGTGAGAGAATGTGTGTGTGTGAGTGATGGAGAGTTGGAGATGATAGTGAGAGAGATCTCTCACTAGCTCTCTATCTATATCTCTTTCTCTTATTCTCATTCTCTCTAACTCTCCCGCTTCCTTCTCTCACTCTCACACACTTTACACACTTTCTCTCTCCCTTCTCTCTTATATCTTATCTTTCTCTACCTTCATCTTTCTTGCTAGAGAGATGGAGATATTATAAATAGAGAATGATAGAGATGGGAGAGAAAGAGAGGGAGAGAGAGAGGTAGAGAGTGGTGGAAGAGAGAGTGTGAGAGAGATTAATGGTACAAGAGAAATAGTGATTGGGAGAGTAAGATAAATAGAGGGAGAGAAGACAGAGTGTGAGGGAGAAGGAGGGATATAGAGATTAAAGCAGAGAAAGAGCTCTTTATTTCTTTCTCCCACCCTCACTCTCCCCTCCCTCTTTCACATCTATTTTTCCTCTCTAAACTTTTCTTTGTCTCTTGATCACTTTTTTTAACTATGTTTCTCTCTTCTCTCACATTTTTCTCTATTTTCTCTATTTGTTCTCTCTTCTCAACCTCTCGCTTTCTCTCTTTTCTCTTTCTACATTCTCCCTTCCTCTTTCTCTCTCTTTCCGTCACCTACCTCATCATTCTCTAGCTTTCTCACTATCTCTCTCACTCTATCTTCCCTATCTTTCTACCATCTCACTCTTGCTCTCTCTCTCACTTGCTCTCACTTCCTCTATCTCCCCTATATCTCTCGCCCTTCCACTCTCTCACACTAACTCCCTTTAGTCCTCTCTCTCTCTCTCTCTCACTTTCTCTATCTCTCTCTCACACACTTTCTCGCTCTTACAACTTTACTCACTCTTTCTTGCATTCACTATTCTCTCTCTAAACCTTTCTTTTTCTCAACTCTTCTCTTTCTTTCTCTTCTTTTGCTCTTGTTCTCTATCCCTCTGTCTCTCTTGATCTATCTCACTCTCTTTCTTATTCTCTCTCTAAGTTTAACTTTCTCCCACT
>NW_018234300.1:0-233 GCF_001263595.1 Phalaenopsis equestris
AAAAAAAAATCTAATTTTACTCCCCGGCAATGGCGCCAAAAATGTGACAGCGACTTTATATATGCTTAAAAAACAAGAACTTGATACTGCTGCTATAAGATTTAAATCCCCGACAATGACGCCAAAAACTTGACAGCGACTTTATATATGCTTAAAAATATAAGAATTTGATATTGCTCCTAGAAGATTTAAATCCCCGGCAATGTGACCAAAGGAAAATATGTTGAGATTTT
>NW_018234301.1:0-1175 GCF_001263595.1 Phalaenopsis equestris
CATCTCGGCAACACGTAACTTAGTTTTATGCTTCTTTTTTAAAGATCAACATTCAATGCCATATAACATTGCAACACTATCATCTTATAAAATTTTCCTTTCAGTTTAAGTGGTACATTTCTATCACACAATAGGCCCGAAGCATTCCTCCACTTCAATCAACCAACTCTATTACGCTAGCATGCTATGATTTGCGTTTAGACATGTATAGTTTCATAAGAACATGAATGTTGTTTCTTTTTTATATATAAAATCTTATGTTAGCCCTGATTATTTCTCTGAGCTCGTTTTTGCTAAATTTTTATTGTTGCCTTTGAGGTAGGGGCAACGAGCACTGAAGTGATAGTCAGACTTGTCTTTGTACAACTTTCGTACCATAATTTTGGGAGCTTTGTACATATCTTTTGGGTACGTTTTTATTTTATTATATTAGATTTAGCATCTCTGTATAGTTTTCATGTTTTGGAAGATATGATTTCCATGTTTTTGGGTATGTATTTAAAATGCAATGTATCACATATTGCAGCGATCCAGTTAGCCTAATCACCCGCTTGGTCCTGACTATAAAAGCCAGGACGAGTGTTGGTGAGAGTGGCCTGATCAAATTGCTAGACTTTGTAGCACCATGATTGATCCTACCAGAAAAGTTAATTGAGAGTGACAACCCCTCAAGTGAAGAGAGTGATCTATTTATATGCTCTAGAAGAGGATTATTTCGGTCATTTGACCAATAACTCATATAACCACCTCATCGAATGACTGACATTGATCATCCTTGATTATAGAAATTTTTTTGATGATTTAAGTGCCTTAATGATCTTGAAATCGAGTGACCTTGGGTTTGTTGGATTCCACTTATTGAGACACTCAATTTGACTAAAGACATGTCAAATTTGAAGTTCATTTGATCTTCCAATTAACCACCCAAAAGCTCCAAATGTGGTTCAAAGACTTGAGTCAACCTTGATTGGACTCATATTTGATCAATTTTGTAGTCTTTAGGCTCGTCTCATCGAACCGGTTAGTTTGACTATAAATTTGTTGAAATTAGGGCTCTATATGATTTTTAATTTGAGTCCACTATTTCTTACTTAAACAATGCCTCGAGATTTGTGCCAAACTCTCCAAGATTTGTGTCAAATGATTAAATTTGTTGATGACAAATCAATAATAAA
>NW_018234302.1:0-234 GCF_001263595.1 Phalaenopsis equestris
AAAACCATCTTTTCAATTGACTAATCTTCAATATAATAATCCTCTTCAATTTGGTTTAGTAATGTCATTTTTAATTTTAGATACCCACGATTTCAAGTTCGCGCATTCATGGAAAACTTAGGGTCCATTTGGGGTAGCTTATAAGTGCGGGCGGCGTTTTTAAAACCCCGCTGTACCGTTTGGTTCGCGCGTTTTGCCGGCTTATCCGAAACTGCGTTTGGGTTTTTATACTAA
>NW_018234303.1:0-827 GCF_001263595.1 Phalaenopsis equestris
GGAAATATAAGTGAAAAATACCACCAGAACTATTGCTATATTGTGCATAAGCATTAATTACGGGATCAGTAGTTAATAATCAAACTTCACACTTTACTTTTATTTTTGTATTTTTAAATTATAAAATAATTTTGGGAATTTACGCAACTTCCCTATGGGATTGATATCTAAGACTCCTTTAGAGCTTTTTATTACTAGAGCGATACGTATTCTTGCGTTGATTTCAAAGGGGATTTGACAGTTTAAAAAGAGTTTTAAAGATAAAATATTTTATGAAAGATATTTTTGTTAGGATTATATTGCATATTTATTGTTATATTTGTCTTGTGTATTTTATAATATTGAAAAATATTTGCAAAATTTACACACTAAATCTACCCGTATCAAGTTTTTAACGCCGTTGCCGAGGAAGTAACGGAAAATATTAGTAAGTTATTTGATGTTATTATAAAAATATAAAAAAAAAAGTGTTTTTAGTTTAGTTTTGAGCATTTTCATATTTAAATGTGTTTGCTTATTTTTAATTACCTGCTTTGTTTGTTTATACGTAGTGTAAGATTTGAAAATATAGTACCTTATGATTTAAGTTAACTTACAATCGGAGTTAGAGAAAACTGTTAGAAAAATTCAAAAACAAAAAAAAAAGAAATAAATCATTTTAGCAAAATGGCTTGCAATTTGAGTAATGTTGGAAATGAAAATGAACATCATCAGAGACCTTTAAGAGATTATGTTATTCCTTCAACAGGTAAAATTCATTTGAGCATACAGAACCCTACTGTAGCTGCCAAATTATTTGAGCTTAAACATGTTATTATCCAAATGGT
>NW_018234304.1:0-1370 GCF_001263595.1 Phalaenopsis equestris
TGTTATTCCAATTAAAATTTGGATGATTCCTCTAATTATAATTTTTTGAATAAGGGTTCTTGGGTCTATTAATAGAATTTAAAGTCTCATATGAAGGTTGAACTTCCAAAAATTGCCCAGATGAATTCTCTTCCATCATAGGAGGTGTTGGAGAATAATTCATTTCATAATGATCTAATTTCTTTGATATTGCAGCAATCTGCGAAGCTAACATAGATATTGCATCAGAATCATGGATACTAGCTACTCTTTTAGGATTTAACCTTTCAAAGGGCCATTGAAAATTATTGGTAGTCATCTCTTCTATTAACGAATAAGCTTCTTCAAAAGGTTTTTACATTAACGAACCACCAACCACAACATCTATAATTGATCTAAGTGATCCCACTAATCCATTATAAAAAGTTTGAATTATCAACCAATCTGGTAATGAATGATGGGGGCATTCCTAAGAAGTTCTTTAAATCTCTCCCAAGCTTCATATATTGACTCTCCATCAATCTGACAGAATGATGTTATGTCATTTCTATGTTTAGCAGTTTTGGATGGAGGGAAATATTTGGATAGAAATTTCTATGATCTAATAGATCCTGGTGCTAACAAATTTAACCACATCTTAGCCTTATTCCTAAGTGAAAAAGGAAAAAGTCTAAGTCTAACAACATCGTTTAAAACTCTGTCATATTTAAAGGTAGCACACAGTTCTAAAAAACTAGCGAGGTGTAAATTAGGATCTTCATTTGGTGTACCTCGGAATTGATTATTTTGTACAATTTGGATAATAGCAGGTTTAAGCTCAAATGAATTAGCAGCTACATCAGGATTTTGGATAGATAAGTGGATTTCATCTGTTGTAGGATTTGCATAATCTCGTAGGGGTATAGATTGGTGTTCATTTTCTATTCCTTGATTGTTCATATTGTTTTCCATTGTATCAGAATTTCTAGGTTCTCTTCTCAATCTTCTAATCTTTCTATCAGTGAGTTCTAATTCTGAATCGTAGGGTATAGGATTTTCAAGTCCATACTTACGCATAAAATTTGAAATCAGTACACAGTAAAAAAAATTAACAAAATATGAAAATAAGTTGCAATTCAAGTAAAAATTTTCTAACAATTGTAATTTGTCTGTTACTCTAATTATGATTCTTATTTACTCCCAGGCAAAGGCGCCAAAAACTTGACAGCGACTTTATATATGCTTAGAAATATAAATATTTAGTATTGCTGCTAAAAGATTTAATTCCTCAGCAATTGCACCAAAAACTTAATAATAGTTATAGATTTGATAAAGATGTATGTATAAAATATTTAATAATTGTAAAGTCACACTTATCAACGCAAGTATACGTATCGCTCAAGTAATAGAAG
>NW_018234304.1:2815-6178 GCF_001263595.1 Phalaenopsis equestris
TTTGCATCTTTTTGCTCCAATGACCCTAATTCATCATTCCTGCAACAAAACATCAAAAATACCTTTTTTTTTAAGTGCAATATCATCAAAAATAGTATAAAATAGGTATGAAAATCTCAACATATTTTTCTTTGGTCAATCATATGCTTGGTCATCTCTTGGAAAATTGTTATGTATTACCTTCAGAGTTCAAAAAAAATCCCCCTAACATGTAAGAAGAAGATGAAACCAATGATCTAATAGAGATCTTGCTAATAGGGAGAAGTAACTGAAACAAACTGAGGAAATTAAGGCAATCGACAAAGGGGGTGACTCTCTGGCTATTCAGTTAGAAAGGGCTGACAGGAGTACGGAGGAGGTTGCACTTCCTACTGAGGATTTGATACATGCTGAGGAGGAGAGGAGAATTGGTGAGGAGCCTATTTTGTTTATTGTTCCTGAGCCTATTGATGGTGATGTGAATATAACTCCTGTGGAGGAGGCCCTGGCTATTACTAGACAATAATTGGAAGGGAAATGGTTAATTCAAAAAAGTCGAAAGAAGAAAGGTAATCAAGAATTAAAACACTTGGAGGCTAGAAACATCATAAACCAAGATTTTCATTATTATTTTGATGGTGATAAGAAAGCACACTTTCTTGGATCCTCTAGAAGAGGTAAAGCTACTCTATATGACTAACATCCTCATATAGAATTTTAGTGGAATAACCGACTCGAATTCCCTTAATAGATTGAAGAATTTAATTAGGCTCAATAACATATAGTGTTTTGCTATTTTAGAAACTTTGGTGACTTTTGATGAAAAAAAGATGGTCAATCCTTGTCGGAAATTTAAGTGTATAACCAACACTTTTAATAAGATTTGGTTCTTTTATAAAAAGAACATTTATGTGAGGATTGTGGAGAATGAGATACGGTATCTTTATGTTTATGTGGAGAAGGATGATTTCAAAAGCTTTACTACTTTCATGTATGCAAGTTCTACTCATTCATATATACCAGATCTGTGGAATCAGCTGATTTAGTTATGTTATAAAATAAAAGATAATTGGGTGGTGAGAGGAGATTTCAACATGATTATTAGTAATGAAGAAAAGTGATGCGGCAAACCTGTCAATCCCAATTATATGTCAAGCTTCTAAAAAACTATCATTGAAGCTGGTTTGTTTGATTTGTCGTTTTCTTGTCCTAAAATTACATGGAGAAGGGGAAAGGGTTTTGAAAGGCTTGATAGAATACTAGTGAACAACTGTTGAGTCAATAACTTCCATGTCTCTAAAGTACATCATCTTGCTAGAATCTTCTCTAATCATTCTCCTTTACTACTTAACATTTCTCTTATTCATAATCCACTGAGGAAACCATTCAGATACTTAAACACTTGGAATAACCATCTAAAATTACAGTCCTTTGTGAAAGAAATATGCATACTAAGGAGGCAGGCACCCCGTGGTCCAAACTATGGAAATTGCACATCAAGTTGGCTAGATCATTAAGTAGCAGGAATTGATGTGTATTTGAGGATTTTCATTTAAAGGCAAAACAACCTGAAATTGAGGTACATTGATTAGAAATGTTGGAGATGTTGGGAAAGATTATTATGAAAATTTTGTCTTAGCTTAGAAAAAGTTGATCCATGCCATCAATTGTGAGGAGGATTAGACTGGGGAAACACACTTTAAAGAGGGGGATATGAATTCCAAATATTTACATGCTTGTATCAAAACTAGAAGTAGAATTAACACTATTCTTAAAATTAAATTTGAAAATGGGGAGTGGATCTCAAATCAGGAGGAGATTAACAATAATGATGTCCATTACTTTGAGAACCTTTTTAATGAGGACCCTTCATGTCCATCTATCAATGATAAATTATTGGAGGGACAAAGGGAGTTTTTGGGCCATTATGCTTAGCTGATATTTCAAATGCAGAGGAAACTTTTAAGGCTAAGAGGAAATTGATTACGACAGGGCTACTGGTCCAGATGGATTTACAACTCAATTTTATAAATGTTGTTGGAATATAGTTGGTAAAGATGTCGGTTAGGCTAAAGAAAGTTTTATCAAAGGAAAATACCCATGTAGTTATTTTGTCACATCTAAAATTATCCTCATACCTAAAGATATTATTAGATCCTCTTGAGATCAATTCAGACCTATATGCTTGACATCAGTAATCTCAAAAATTATTAGCAAGATTCTAGTGGGTAGATTTCAACCTATAACTCAGTGAAATTATATCTTCTAATCAATCTAATTTTACCAAGAGAAGAGCATTCACAGTTAACATTTTGTGGGCCCAAGAACTGGTCCATGAAGTGGACAAAAAATGTAGAAATGGAAATTTGATCATGAAATTGGATCTCAGGAAAGCATATGACATAATTAATTGGAGCTTCATAATTAATGCTCTTCAGAGGAGATAGTTTAAAGAGTACTTTATAAATTTGTTCTCTAGATGGCTGAAGTGTAACACATACTCTGTGCGATTGAATGGTATCTTATATAGGAATTTCTCTCCCTCTAAAGGCATCAAGCTGGGAGATCGCCTATCCCCTACAATATTTATCATTGCATTTGATTACTTCTCTCACTTGATTAATAAGTTACAATTCTCTCATCCCTATACACTATTCCATCACAGATATAACTTGGTAATCAGTCACTTGGCTTATGCTGATGACTTAATTGTCTTTTCTATTGCCTCCAAAAACACTGTGAGGAGAATTTTCAATCTGCATATTCAAACAGGGTGAAGAAACAGGTGATCAACTGGATGAAAAATTAAACTAGTCTGTTATATCCAAACTTCATATTCAATACCTTGGAGTGGATCTTCTCAAAGGTAGAGTACCTCAAACTCAATTTGATAGAGAGTTGGATAAGATCAAAGCTAGGATCATGGTTTGGAAAAACTCTTTATCTTTTGGAGGGAGAATTATCCTCCATAAAAGTGTGCTCGACTCAATCCCTCTTTATGCACACCAAGCACTTAAAATGAAAGAAAATCACTCAACACACACTAGAGTTATGTTTCAACAAATTCTTGTGGTATGGAGAGAAAAATAACAGGCATTGGACATCGTGGAAAAATTTGTATAAACTGATCTATGCAGGGGGTTTGGGAATCTGGGAGCTTCAACACAGTTCAAAAATATACTCCATTAAACCATGGCTTAAATTTATAGAGGGCAATTCTTTATGGGTTGATTTCATGGTACACAAATGTTGTAAAGGCATACATCCCTCTCATGCTTCCTATAAAGTTGGTGATTCTATGATTTGGAGGGGGCGTGATCAATGTTAAGGATGAGGCTGAAAAATTGATTTGTTGGGAGATTGGAAATGAGCAAATTTTTTTTT
>NW_018234305.1:0-732 GCF_001263595.1 Phalaenopsis equestris
GAGCACTGTACCTCAAATCTTGTATCTATCTCGAATCATAAACACAAGACTTTAGGATGAGGCTCGATCTAATAAACTAAGGAAATTATGATGTCCGTTTTGTTTGTGAAACCTTTGTATTTGCCAACAAGTTCCCCTATTTAATATAAAGGATTAAATAGGGTTTAAATTAAGCTGGGTTCGGACATGCTTCCTATAAGGGCAAGCCCCTATAATTAATTACATCTTAAATGACCAAAGCCACCTAAGAAGACGCTCGATAAAAATCAAGAAACATTATCTTCAAGGAGTTTCAAAGGGTAGGACTCTTCAATGAGATTGAATGTAGAGGTGTGAAATGGGATTGGTTCAAATTTGGAATATTTTATTATAGAATCCAAAGGAAGAAGGACGAGGGGATGTCATGGATCTAGAGGAGAACTCCGGTGACTTCCCAAGCTATCCTAATGTTTGGCTTCAATTTTGAGGAGAAATATTTAGGTGTTTTCTCCTGTCGATTTTACTATTTAGGGCTTACATTCGTGTGAAATTCTTACACAAATAGCGTGGAAGATGTGAGGGTTTAGGTCGTGACAAACGACAACCTCGAAATCCTAAGATGAGTTAGGGCTTAAGTTGTATAGCAGAGCTATGTAAAGGCCTAAATATAAGGTGAGGATTTACGTTTCATAAGAAAGCAACCTCAAAGTTCTATGGATTTGTTGTTTTATGTCTAAGGAAGGAAGATTGGTT
>NW_018234306.1:0-2551 GCF_001263595.1 Phalaenopsis equestris
ATATGGTATTTTTTATGCACTACCCATAGTAAACCATATCGATGGTGTGCGAAAGCTAATTATTAGCATATAGTTTCATCTTCCAAACAACATATAGAGTAATATCATCTGAGATGCTATGAAAAATGATGTGATGCTAAGTATCACATCCATAAATAAACAGGCTTATTATTGAAGCCTGCCCAGCAACCAAATATTTAAAATCTATTTTAACCATACGCAGTTAAGGATTTTAACCAATCATATATAAAAGTATCTTAAGCATAACTTTTTAATAAATCATGTATCATAAAACTGAAGATTTCTCAAAAAGCACCCAAAAATTAAATTACAAAATAGAATATTACATACAAACAAGTTAAAAATGATGGTTCACTTGAAGTAATAAATAAAGAAACCTGGTACTTTAAATTTTACCACTTAGTTAAGGATGCCATTAAAAAACCTCGAAACACAGTCTCCTCAAGTAACGGGGCCAAAACACCTGTGATTGCAACTAGAAAAGCAGTGCTAAACATGACAGGATAAAAGTTAGTAAAGTCATCATTATCATTCATTTGGTGCTGATAAAATGTTTTAATTGACATGCTCTTCAAAATTTATATAAAAAAAAAGCGCGTTAAGATATAAACCTGATACTTGAGGATCCAATCAAGGGCAATAATCGTATTAGAGCATCAGCCTGAAACAAAAGTAGCAATGTAAAGAGAAGAAAAGAATAGCTGAAACTTCTATATGAGATGTATGATTAATCTGCAGCATATTGGATGCAAGGAGACAAGGGAATCAAAATGAAGAGATCAAAGTTATGCCAATAAGAAAATTTCAATGTTTAGTTCAAGGGATTAATAATTTTTATTTGTGATTTGATGAGCCTCTTCAATTTTCTTATTCAACATTGAAATTTGCAAGAAAACATTCCCAATTTGGTTGTTATTACATTCGGCACAAGTTTGTATATTCTGAATCATGTTTATTCAAATGTGATATTATTGAAAAAATTATAATTCATGATATTCATTTAAGGATGGATTAGATGCAGAAGATAGTTTACAATTATATTATGAATTTACATGTGATGTTGTTAAGCTTGAACTTTTAACACACTATAACCCATTAATGAACCTGAACTTCTACCCAAATAAAAGTAAGAAACTGAACCAAATATTAAAAGTTAGCATGAAATTATATAAAAACTTAGTTTGAGAGGAATTTAATTTAGTTTTGGAAAAGAAATTTAAACTATAATTGAATAAGAGTCAAAACTTAAGCTTGAAATTAAATAGATATGAGAAAAATATCAAATATAAGAATCCATTAAAAATTGGGGTTAATACTAGAAATAAACCTATGATCATATTGAACAAAAATTACAATTAGAATTTCAACATAGTCTGTGGATGCAAGTGATCTGGACTAAAAAATAGCAAACAACAACAGGCCATGAGACAAGTAGCAATGAAAGAATAGGTGGCCAACATATTTTCCTAACAGCCTAATGGGCCCATCCAAAAAAGTAAAATTAGTCCCTTTATAGGTTCATAAGCTAGCCCAAGGTAGGTTCTATTAATCATTTTCATTTGATTTTAGTTCTTTAACAATTATTCTTATTTATTCCTTGATTTTAGGCTCCATGAAATGCTTTTCCTTTTAGCCAGGAATTAATTAATGGAATCCAGGATAACATTAGTTAGCTTTTTAATATTAAAGGAGAATTCTCCTCCTTTCTTATAATTAGTTAGGAATTTCAAATTCTCTGTTGTTTTATACATGGAACTTAATTAAAGCAACAAAAATAAAATTTTACTGCCGTAACTCACATGATTAGAAATTTAGAATTTTCTCTCTCCTCACCACTGTCTATCTTTTCAGTTGGCTACAGCAACCGGCCAACCTCACCTACCTCTCTACCCCTTGTTTCGTGCAAGAAACAACAAGCATATAAGGCAAGACAGCAAAGCGACTAGGCTTGATTAGGTTGCAGTTGGCTCAAAAACTATCCTAAAATATTGATTTACTGTGTGGATAACAAGCTAACGCTAATAGAAAAGGAATTCCAATAGAAGCAAAGGGAAGTAATCTCCTTCCTCTGAGCCTAATTCCATACTGAAAGACCATCACAATAGAAAAGCTAACAAAGTTATTTTTCCAGCAAGTTTAGAATAATTTAGGGTTTCCATCATCAAATATTTTCGATAGGGCATTAGAATTATCATTAATTTTAAGAATGCTCTTTTGAGTTTGATTAAAAAAAGCCATCAGAATATTGGAATGAAAGTATTTCATACATGATGTTTACATTTAGAATTGTCGTCCAAAGTTAACATCAAAGTCAGGCTTGTTTGGTTACTTATGATAGAGGTCTTCTGACATAAGAGTTCTTGATTTGCACCAAAGAAAAAGATAATGGTGAGGAACATGAATTGCAAGAAAAATGATTTTTGTAGATATGAATATCTCAGCATTAGCCTTAAAGGCCCATTATAAAAGGATTATATTGTCGATATGAAGTATATTTAGTAATGGAAAATTAATAATTTAATTAAATATT
>NW_018234306.1:3425-10814 GCF_001263595.1 Phalaenopsis equestris
TATGCTTTTTGCTGATGATATCCTTCTCGTGGATAAAACGAGAGAAAAGACCCAGGAAAAACTTGAATTATGGAGGTCTACATTGGAGTCTAAAGGCCTTCATTTAAGTAGAACTAAAACGGAACACATGGAATGTAATTTTAGTAGTAGTAGCTCTAGTGACAGAAGTGTGACTCTGGGTGATCAAATTATTAAAAGGTGTGAACAATTTAGATACTTTGGGTCCGTTGTTCAAAGCAATGGTGATATAGATGGGGGTCTTAATTGTAGAATTCAAGTTGGTTGGTTGAAGTGGAAGAATGCTTTGGGCCTTTTGTGTGATAGAAAAGTATCGCTTAGACTGAAAGGATAATTTTATAAGATGGTGGTGAAACGTGATGCTCTAGGACGCTGAATGTTGGCCTTTAAAAGAGAAGCATAATAATAAGTAAGTCTTGTCGAGATGAGAATGATTAGTTGGATGAGTGACTTTACACTTAGAGACAAAATGCAAAATGAATATATCAGTGATAGGGTTGGTGTAGCTCCTGTGACGAACAAAATTAGAGAAAGGCGTCTTAGATGGTTTGGTCACATTAAACGTCAATCATCTGATGATCCGATTAAGAGAGTAGATGTTTTAGATTCGACTTGTGCTAAGAAAGGCAGAGGTAGACCCAGGAAGACTTGGGCTTATTGTATAAAAAATAATCTTAATTTACTAGAACTAGATGAAAATATGACACTAAATATGACGCAATGGAGAAAAAGAATTCATGTAGCCGACCCCACGTAGTGGGATTAAGGCTTTGTTGTTATTGTTGTTGTTTCTTTGCCTACGAAATGATGCAAATGTACAAGAAGATATCGCGTTGCATGCACCTTTAGAGTAATCCATTTTATGTGATTTATAATTTTGTAGTAAAAAAATGACATTTATAATTTTCATATAACATAGAAATCCATTTATAGATTCAGATTTATATTGCTAACACATATCGAATGCTATCAAAATTAAATATAGGGGGTGCCATTATTTTTATTTAGACTAAAATGACATGTTTTTTTAGCTTCAAAGAAACTTGAGGATAAATTCTAATCAAATGTTAATGTTTGCAAAACAAATTCATTCATGCTCAATTATGTTGAAATTTTAAGTAAATTTTGTATTTTGCATATATTTCAAAATTAAGTATGAGAGCATAAAATTTAATGTCTAAGTGATTTTAATTTGTATAATTCGGGAGTAGCCACAACATCCTTAATTATAAAATTATATATATATGCTTTATAAATCACATAAATAATTAAAAGACATTAATTGTGATTAATTGTATAAATGTAATAAATTTTTCCCACGTGATTTTTTGTTATATTTATATAAATAATTAGAATAAAATACCAATTTATATTTTCTAATTTACCCATAAGGATTAGAAAAGAGAGCAAAATGTGATAGTTTTCTTATAAAAATTTAGGGTGCATTTGGGGCGGCTGGTGCTTTTCCAAGAAACTACTGTAAAGCTGCTTCTTAGAAGAGCTTTTCGGTAGCTGTCAGAAAGCTATTGATGAAAAAGCAGGTGTTTGTTCAGAAGATCTTCTGTGTTGTTGTTATTTCTGATGAGATAAATTGTTTTGTCCTTGTATATGTAACATATTCAAATAAATGCAATTTTCAGAATATTCTGAACTTAATAACAGAAAGATATCATACTACTAAAAAAACTAACAGTCCAATCCCAAATACTCTATTACATAAAAAAAAGATAAGGTATTTGAAGCAAATGGCTACAATAATGAGGACAACCATGATAATCAGAAAACCTAGAATGTTATTTGGGATTGAAGTCTTGATGATCAAGTTTTCGGGACAATCTCTTCTCCATCCCTGCATCTCTCCTCGACTGATCATGGTCTGGAGGGACCTTGTTGATCTCATCAACCCAACAGAAGAAGTTGCAATATGCATGAGTCTTGTTTCTAGGACAAGGATAAAATCTTCTACAATAGTTGACTTCCATTCTGGACTGGTGTTGAGCACACCTATCGCCACAATAACAAAGCGGAACTTTTGAAGTACTTGAAGATCTTGAGCTCATATTTCCTATTATTATAATACAATATTGCTCTAATAAAAAAAATTAAGTTGATACAACATTCGATAAATTCTTAAAAAAATATAAAATCTTAAAATTAATAATTAAATTTTATCGGCATAAAAAAAAAGAAAGATACAATACAGATTGTTGTATATATTTTGAAAAAAATACATCAAAGAATAACATAAAGATGAAATATGAATCATCAACTACAAATAAGTAGGTTGTGCAACATAAGTACAGTTGTTGCATTCACCAAAGCATCAATAATCTCTTCTCTTAACTTAACATCTCCTCAACGCATTCTCCCTCAAAAGTATTGTACTTGTTTGCCCTAAAGTCCTCTTCTTGCACCGAAGGTTCGTCTTGTTGTTGGTTAGCTTCCACGGGCATGTAGATAGGATTATCATCTAAGACCCTTAAATCGATATCATCTTGGGATGGACGCCTCCGTATAAAATTATAGAACGCAGTCGTTGCACCAACTATCTTCACCTGTTTTTTAAAAAGTATGTAGGCATATCTCGAAGTATGACACGCTTCTTTTTCCATATACCAAATGTTCGCTCGATGACACTGCGTTACGACGACCGACTTTTATTGAGAGCTCATTCTTCCCTCTAATCAATTGACTGTTGCGCTTAAAGTCAGGAAAATTTGTCGTGCAATCTACCAACTCTTTCTTGAAAGAGTCTTATATTTTGTTAGCCTTCTTTATTGAAATATGTGGTTGGTCTATTGTCATTTTCTACCTCCCTCAAGCATGAATCACAGAAAATTATCTTCGTCTCCCTATCTCAAATAGCAGATATCCCACCTTTTTTGTTTACCCATCTAATATTTAAGTAAAAGAAAGAAGCAGATCAACATAATTTGGCATGTAAAACAACAAAAAAGAAAACAATAATATGACAAAAAAGAATCAAAAGAAGAGATCAGAATCAAAGCATAGATATAAAAGAATACAGATTGATGAAATATGAATCATCAACTACAAATAAGTAGGTTGTGCAACATAAGTACAGTTGTTGCATTCACCAAAGCATCAATAATCTCCTCTTAACTTAACATCTCCTCAACGCATTCTCCCTCAAAAGTATTGTACTTGTTTGCCCTAAAGTCCTCTTCTTGCACCGAAGGTTCGTCTTGTTGTTGGTTAGCTTCCACGGGCATGTAGATAGGATTATCATCTAAGACCCTTAAATCGATATCATCTTGGGATGGACGCCTCCGTATAAAATTATAGAACGCAGTCGTTGCACCAACTATCTTCACCTGTTTTTTAAAAAGTATGTAGGCATATCTCGAAGTATGACACGCTTCTTTTTCCATATACCAAATGTTCGCTCGATGACACTGCGTTACGACGACCGACTTTTATTGAGAGCTCATTCTTCCCTCTAATCAATTGACTGTTGCGCTTAAAGTCAGGAAAATTTGTCGTGCAATCTACCAACTCTTTCTTGAAAGAGTCTTATATTTTGTTAGCCTTCTTTATTGAAATATGTGGTTGGTCTATTGTCATTTTCTACCTCCCTCAAGCATGAATCACAGAAAATTATCTTCGTCTCCCTATCTCAAATAGCAGATATCCCACCTTTTTTGTTTACCCATCTAATATTTAAGTAAAAGAAAGAAGCAGATCAACATAATTTGGCATGTAAAACAACAAAAAAGAAAACAATAATATGACAAAAAAGAATCAAAAGAAGAGATCAGAATCAAAGCATAGATATAAAAAATAACTCAATCCAAGATCACCAATTGTGTTGTCCAGGCATAAAGACCAAGCAGTCTTCGTGTCAAATTAGCATGGTCTTTCTTTTTTTAATATTCACAATTGGTAATCGATTGAGCCTTTTGTTTTATTTTTTTTTCCATCATCGCTCTACTAAACATTTCACAAGAAAGGTGAAATGTGCCCGCTAAATTGCACTTTGAAAGCATCATCGTAAACGGAAACCAATCAACTAACGGGTCCACAAACCATCAGAAGTAATAAGATCATATTGTGAGAATCATGTCTGATATGTTAACAGCATATGTTCCACCTTAACATATCTCAACATAGATAGATATATGAGTATTGTTTTACAGTTTCTTTAAGAAATTTTGTTAATTGATTTGTTTGGTCTTGTCACTTAGCGTAGAGTAACATTTTGGGGGGATAATGTTGAGCCTTGCTTTCTTTTTTTAGTTTTTTTAGACTTTTATAAACTGAAATGCATATGCTTTGGTGTAAAGTTAAAGTTTACAAAATAGATAAGTTAGCAGCATCTATATTTATCTTAATCAACAAGAGAGGCTATGGAATGAAATATATATGAGCATCGTTCATATGTTTCTTTCAGAATTTTTTTATACTTGTTCCGCATATGCATGCACTGATACAAACTCGAATATTACATGTCAAATAAGATACTAATAACCAATTTTTTTGCTTTTATCACGCTAGCCAAATCAGGTTCTTAAGCGAATAATTAGAGCTTAGTGAAATCTCTTAACTAAAGAAGAGACCATCCATAATCATCATTATCCCAAATCAACTAAACACTTGAACGTGTTCTCTAACAGTAGGTAGTATTTGTGGGAAAGCTTCCTCGTCAATTTAAAATTGACAAATGGTGATCGGTTGAGCCATTTGATAGTTATTTTCCATCGTCGCTCTAAATAACAATTGAAAGATATCCTCCAATTGATATCTTATCCGACATATAACCTCAATGAATACATATGCATGATAAGTACACATAAAATTCTGAAAGAAACAGATGAACAATGCTCATATATATTTCATTACGTAGCTTCAAGTAGTTGATGAGAATAAAGATAGATGTTGTTAACTTATCTATCATGCAAACTTCAACTTTGCATCAAAACATAACCACATATATTTCATTTCATGAAAATACAAAAAATAAAGTTGTGGTCAACACTCACCCCGCAAAATGGTAATCTACACTGAAGATGAGGCAAGAATTTTCGCAGATAAGACAAATTGACCAACAAAATTTCCCATAGAAACTATAAAACAACGTTCATATATCTATGTAGAACAGATATACCGAAAATTTTGAAATAAACCGATTAACAATTCTCATATATATTTCATTTCATAGCTTCTAGTAGTTGATCAGAATAGGTGAAGATGCAAACTTCAACTTTGCAACAAAGCACATGCAATTTCAATTATGAAAGTCTTAGAAAAAATAAAAAAAAAGAAAGATTGCTAAATATTCCCCCCCCCCCCCCCCAAAAAAAAAAAAATAACGTTGAATAGGAAGCAAAAGCAAACAAATCGACCAACAAAATTTCTTAGAGAAACTGCAAACATTGCTCATATAGCTCTAAAAAAATAAACAAAAAAATTCTCAAAGAAACAATGAATAATTCTCATATTTCATTCCATTGCTTCTACATGTTGATCAGAACATGTAAAGATGTTCCTAACGTATCTATCGTGCAAACTTCAACTTTGCAACAAAGTATATGCAATTTCATTTATAAAAGTCTCAGAAAAACTAAAAAAATAAAGAGTACTCAACATTCTCCCCTCAAAATGTTACTCTACACTGAGGGGAGGCAAAAACAAGCAATTAGATCAATAAATTTTCTCAAAAAAACTGTAAAAAAGTGTTCATATAGATATGAAAGAAAATACAAAAAAATTCTCAAAGAAACAAATGAAAAATGCTCATATATATTTCATTCCATAGTTTCTACTATTTAATCAAGATAGTTAAAAATGTTGGTAACTTATTGTCATGCAAACTTCTAATTTGCATCAAAACATATGCAATTCTATTTATAAAAGCATCATAAAAACTAAAAAAATGATGCAGTGCTCATTATTCTCATTCCAAAATGTTACTCTATACTGATGAGGAAACAAGAACAAACACATCGATCAACAAATTTCTCAAGGAAACTGTAAAGCAGTGCTCATATATCCAAGCTGAAAAACAAAAAAAAATTGTTAAAGAAATAGATGAACAATGTTCACATATACTCCATAGCTTCTACTTATTGATCAGAATATGTATAGATACTAGTAACTTATTATCGTACAAACTTCAGCTTTGCAACAAAGCATACATAATTTCATTTATAAAAGTTTCAGAAAAACTAAAAATATGAAGCATTGCTCGGAATCTCCACCTACAATATTACTCTATACTGAGTAGGAGACATTAACAAGCAAATCGATCAAGTAAAATTAGTACATGCATATGTAGAAGTCCACAAAGATTCTTAAGGAAACATGTGTATAATGTTCATATATATTTCATTCAATATCTTCTATTAGTTAATTAGGAGAAGAATAGATGTTGCTAATTTATCTATCATGCAAAGTTCAAATTTGCATCAAAACATATGCAATTTCATTTATAAAGGTCTCTCAGATACTTAAAATGAATTCTTAAAGAAACGGATGAACAATACCCATATATATTTCACTCCATAGCTTCTATCAATTGATAATGATAGTTAAAAAAGTTGTTAGCTTATCTATCATACAAATTACAATTTTGCATGAAAACATATGTAATTCCATTTGTAAAAGTATTTCATATACTAAAAAAAGAAATTTTTAAAGTTATCATGCAAACTTCAACTTTGTATTAAGACATATGCAAATTCATTTATAAAACTATCTCACATATTGAAAAAAGAAGCAAAGCTTAACATTCCCCCCATAAAATGTTAACACTATAGAGGAGACAAGTGCAAGCAAATCGACCAACTAGCATCAGTGCAAGCATATATATAATAAGTGC
This sequence comes from Phalaenopsis equestris, assembly GCF_001263595.1. Taxonomy (NCBI): domain Eukaryota; kingdom Viridiplantae; phylum Streptophyta; class Magnoliopsida; order Asparagales; family Orchidaceae; genus Phalaenopsis; species Phalaenopsis equestris. The sequence continues at coordinate 10,282 of NW_018234306.1, forward strand.
GCAAATAATTCTTAAAGAAATAGATGTATAATGCTCATATATATTTTATTTCATTAATTCTACTGGTTGTTCAAGATAACTTTAGATAATACTAACTTATTTATCATGTAAACTTCAACTTTGCATTAAAACAAATGCAATTACATTAGCACAACATTATAACAAAGAAAAAATGAATAGGTGCTCATAGATCTCCACCCAAAAATGTTCAAAACATGCATAGGAAAGCGCAAGCAAATCGACAATCAAACATCACCGGATGCATATACAAAACAAGCACATAAAAACTTTCACTGAAGGTAGGCATCAAATCAATGTCGCCGACAATGAAGAGAGGAAACCGGAACCGGGTTTCAGTCCTAATGACACAGGTGACAAATGAGGAGAGGGACGAGGGGTTAATGAGAGGATATGAGAGGAAATAAGAGTGGGATTACCAGAAATCCGAAGGTGCAGAGGCCCCTCACAATGTAGCTCCAGCTGCAGAACGCTCTCCCCCCTTTTCTTTTCAACGTTCGAAGAAATACAACACC
>NW_018234307.1:0-668 GCF_001263595.1 Phalaenopsis equestris
GCTAAAAATTGACATCATGCAGCTTTGAAATGTTACGGGTGCATTGCATATTCCAAAAAACATTCTACGAAAAGTAAATATTCCATATAGGCTTGTAAATGTTGTTTTTTCTTGATCGTCTGGTGTAATTGGAATTTGATGATAACCGGGATATCCATCTAAAAGCAATAATATTTATTCCCGACCGATCTATCCAACATTTGGTCTAGAAAGGGTAAAGGAAAGTGATATTTTCTGGTGGCCATATTTAATTTACTATAGTCAATACAAATTCTCCAACTAGTAACTTATCTTGTTAGTAGTAATTCATTTTTCTCATTTTCTTCAACAGCACTCCTCTATTCTTTGGAACACGGTGAATTGAGCTTACCCAAGCACTATCTGAAATAGGATATATAATCTCAGTATCTGATCATTTTAAAAACACTTTTTTAACAATTTCTTTCCTTATTGGGTTTAATCTTCTCTGAGGATCAGCTTTAGGTTCATATTGCTCATCTAATAAAATTTTGTGCATACAAACTAATTCCTTTAATATCAGTTAAAGTCCATCCAAAAGCCTTTTTATACTTTTTCCACATTTCTATTAACTTTTGTTGTTGAATCTCAGTTAACTCGGAAAATATAATAACAGATAATGTAGATGACTCTCCTAAATATACATACTT
>NW_018234308.1:0-4330 GCF_001263595.1 Phalaenopsis equestris
AGGACTTTCCTATTGACTATTCCTAGAAACCTAGATATGGAAGCCTCACCATTCTAAATTCTACCCTCTTATTTAATTGACTTGAATTTACTCAACTTGAAGTTCCACATATTGATCCTAACCTCTAACACTTAGTAGGTGGGGTCACTATGAGGGAAACTCAAGATGAGTCACCCTTAGGACTGTTGGACCTTAGGGTTGACCTGAGTGTTGGTCTGGAGCTAGGGAACTCACTACACTCATCTACACTCACAATCACTCACAACCCTACTCAAATTTCTAGCCTAGGTCCCTTGATCTTTCTGGGATACTCATGTAGCCGGTCCCCTAAACCTACCAGCCCTAAAGCTTACGGTTTAACTAAGACCACTACATAGAGGAACCAAAATGGGATTTCCTTTGGTCCATGGCTCATTTAGGGTGATTAGCTACCCAATCCAATCAAAAATACCCATCTTGGCCTTTTTCCCCTAAACACCCCCAAATTACCAAAATACCCCTCCATAAACAAAAATTATAAAAATTCCAAAAATTCACAAAAACACTCATTAAGAATCCTAAATATTACCAATTTCGTTTTCCTTAACTACTACATGACCCAATTTGGCCAATTTGACCATCTTTAACTAAAACTCCCAAATTTGCCTTTAAGAACCCAAATTTCGCCAAATTCAACTCAAATGTCCATCAATTTGATCTTAATTGACCCCAATTCCAATCCTCAACTCAAATTAACTTTTTATATGGCCAAAGTAAACCAAATCCAAGCTTAATTTGCCCATGATTTGAGCCCAATTTATATTTAGATCAAAACCCCAATTTTGACCACATGACCTAATCTTACCAAATTGAACCCATAGCCTAGTCAATTGGCCCCAATTAATGTTGAAAAATATTTATAACACTCTTATACATCAAAATCAACCATCAATTGGGCTTGTTAAAGCCTCAAATTCATTTGATTTTGGCTTAAATCCAAAATTCCCAAATTTAGCCCCAAATCGGCTAAGTCCCTAAATGTCACCCAATTGATTGCCTTAACTCCCAAATTGACATCCAATTCATGTTAAAATATCTTCATAGGGTATCTATTGACCATTTAAAATAATCAATTTTGACTTAGCTCAAGGCTAACCCAAGCTAGACCCAAGCCTAGCCCAACATGACCAAACTAACTAAAATTCAAAATTCCCTCAAATTGACCCTTCAATTGAGCTCAAAACCACTTCCACCCTTCACCAAAGTTGTTCCTTATGATAATATACACCAAAGAAAACATTTATTTGGGTCCTTTTACATGGCTAACCTAGCCCAAACCTAAGCTTTGATCACTTGAACCCACATTTAACCCATGCACTAAATGTGAGCTAACCACCCTAAAGTCACCAAATTAACTCCACCACAACCATTAGTTGGACCTAATGACAAGTCCAAACACCATGAAACCACCTAAATCAACCCATGGAGCAAAGGTCCCCCAAATTAAGGGATATTAGTTCCAATAATGCATGTGCATAAGATATCTTTAACAAAATCAGGTATTACTGCACTAAACGGCTGTGATAAGGGATCTTATTTCCAAAAATGCACATGCTTAAGATACCCTTACCAAAACTAAACCCCATTGCATTAAATTGCTTTGACAGATTCCCCTGAATGCCCTGAGCACCTAGCCACCTCCCCCTGCCATGGTTGGTTGGCCTTGTCGCCGGAGAAGCTCAAAACTAAGAGCCACCCCCATGGAACTTCACCCAAATAAAACCAAGAGGCCAACTCAGCCAAATCAAATTGTAAAGCTCCTCTGCCCTCCACCTAAGCAGCACAATGCACCCCCTAATTGGCTATGACAGCCACCCCTTGACCAATTTTATAAAAAGCACCTCCCATGACCATGTAGGTAGTGCTAAAAATTTCTTCGGAAAACCTCTCCAAACTGACCACAGAGCTTCCCTAAGATCCCCTCAGTGCATTCCAACTGTTTTCCCTCACCAATTTCCATTGCCGGAGTTCAATTTTGAGCTTGAAATCTTGCCAGAAACCAGGATAAAACCCAATACACCTCCACAGTCCACCAAGCTCAAATTAACTTCACCCACGCCTTCACAATAGTAAAAAAAAGCTAAAGTCCCATCAAATCCCCCTTCCACAGAGCCTCTACCATAGGCCTAGACCAACACCCGAATTTGAGCTTGGTCGAATTCACACCTAGGCCTTATACCAAGACTAGGGACTCAATCCATAGACTCCTTAGCCCAATGAACCCTCTAATTGAAGCTTCACTTCTCAGAGCAAAGGTATAAAACCTCACTTCCTCTAGAGCCTATTTTGACTGTCTATTTTCATAGAGTTAATTTATTTTTTTGATTGCCGTATGGATGTGTTCGTCTCAGTTAGAAGAATCCATAGGATCAAACCCAAAGTGATTTGGTTGAGTCTAGGCCGAGATCATAGGGTTTTAGTGTGGACGGTCACGGGATCACTCTATTGGGGACAATGACAGGGAGCGTTCGATCGCGCGTGTATCAGATAGACAGAGGGGATCGAACTGGACAGCGCTTCGAGACATAAACCGCAGGCTGAGTCAGTAGCTACGTGGACGGTGGCGTCCAACCAGAGCGCACCACACTTGCCTTCGGAGCTGCCTAGGATCTAATCAGCATGCGCTGTTTACATAGACAAATAGGGCTTTTTCCTATTTTATTTAAATACCCCTAAATTAGAAAATTCATATCTTTGTGTAGAAAAATCACAAAAATAAAATAAAAAAATCCTCTTGCTCAGTGAACAGAGGAGAACAATTTGAATAAATTTCAAGTCCATTTGATGCATATTTTACTTTTAATTAATTAAACACTATTTTAAATCATTTGATACTCCATGCATATTGACACATCGCCTTGGCTTGAAATTTTGGCAAGTTATAGCCTCTGGCAAGAGAAATATCCTCTGATTTTTCCAAAGTTAGAGGAGGTCCCTAAACAGAGATCCATATTTTTTAAGTTTTTGCACATTATTTCCTTAAAATAAACATGAAAATTAGCATATTGGTTATTTAGATAATTCCAAGAAATATTTGGAAGGTCCACCATGACTAGAGAAGCTTTTAAAAATAATTTCATGGGTCAAGTCATTTAAAATACACCTAATTTTCACAAATCCTAAATCATTAAGATAATTTCTTTTGAAAAATATAAAAATTTAAATAACTTGATTTTTGATATTCACTGTGGTTCCTGATTCAGAGAACTCCCCATAAAAATTTTAAAGCATTTTGAGTACGTTTGATGACTTAAAATGATTTTTAAAGATAAACATCATTTTTGACATTTAAATGATTTTTTAAAAATCAAATTATAACTCAAAAGTTTATAAAAAAATATTTTTTGAGTTCTCTATGATCAAGGGCATTTTCTAAAAATAAAATGATATTTAAAATAAAAACTTGATTTTTAGCCCTTTTTTTAAATATTTAAATAATTAAAAATCCCTAAAAATTACATAAATAATAAAACTCATGGAAATGTCCCAAACTGCTTCCTAATCACTTAGGAGCAATTATAATATTTTATTTGGTTTGCTAAATAAAGATATTGAATTTTAAAGCTTAAAAAATAATTTTTAAAGGCTAAAAATGAGTTTTCAATAAAATAATTCCAATAAATCAAATAAAATTCAGAATATTCAAAAAAATGTAAAATCTTCTCTATTTAAAATATTTTGTATTTAATAAATACCACAGAATTGAAAATAATTCTTAAAATTCAAATAAAATTCAATAAATTATGAAATTTGGTCCAAAAACTTCCCTGGTCAAGTTACCTTGGTCCAAAAACTACCTCTAGTAAAAATTTCAAGGGAATAGAACTTACCTTGATCAAGTTAGGAATTCTCTTTGAAAAATCCTATTTTTGCATGAAAATAATTATATAAATTAAGTTAAATTTTGAAAAATCACATTCTCTCCTCTAATGTCTTAATTGGCCTATGAATGAGGTGGGATAAAAATTTCAAAGTCATTTGAATTGAAGTTGACAAATTATGAAGTGATAGAACCTTAGGGGAAAATGTGTAATTTTGGAAAATTAGCCTTCATTAACATTTAAGCTTAATTTAAGGAGGGAAATGGGTAACCTATGATCTTAATCAATTTATTTGATGTTTGAAACACAAGTTGTTAATTGGTAGAAACTAATCTCACTTTTTTAGTTGAAAAAGAAAAGATAATAAATTTCTAAATTAGTAAAATTTTGAAGTTTATTAAAATAAAATGAACCCAGGACTTAGGGGTATGACTTTTGAAGTCAATAATTAATCAATTTAATACCCCTAT